>NC_040036.1:30964937-31235695 GCF_003713205.1 Coffea eugenioides | reverse complement strand
TTTACAAAAGTCATTGCAAAACGACAAAATCAATATGAAATCCAACAAATTACAACAAATTACAACTTCTAAATGGTCCATTCAAATATTAAATATCAAATACATCATTTCAAGTTTCACAATTTTCTGCAAAAAAAATGAGAAAAAAATCATTGGTAAACTAATTTCTAACTAATACAAAAAAAAAAATCAAACAAGAAAAGAAATCAAATTAACCTTACTCAAATACATCACCCAAATTAAATTATATTGATAAATATATATATATATTTTTAAATTATTAATCTATTTATATCCGGATCCGAGTTGGATACGGATCGAAATACTATATTCTGTATCCGATATTTTTTTGTTTGACAAAACGGATCCGGGTTCGAGTTCGGGTAACGAAATTAAATTCCTACCTGAATCCGGAATAATTTGACGGATCTGATCCGAATTTGAATTTAGATCCAAACTGTTGATAGGCCTAGTCCACTTACATTTCCATCCATTCTTATCCATTTTCATCCATTCTTATCCATAACAACGGAATATTCTTATCCATTCTTATTCATTTCCATCCACTTACATTTCCATCCATTCTTATCCAAAGAATCCACTGTTATCCATTTCCATCCACTCTTATCTATTCCATCCATTCAAGGAAGCAAAATAAATGCAAACTTCTCCTCCCAACAATCACGTGGCCGCACGGAAAGCAGCTACACTAAGAAGTACTCGTTCTTATGTTATATAAAATAAATATACTAGGATGGAATAAGTTGAGACGTGTCTCAACTTGCCTCTCACGACAAAAAGGAAAAACAAAAAATAAACGTGACTCTCATGGTTACGTGATAAGTTTGTATTCCAGTTTGGCCTTACAAAGTACCCGCTAAAATATCTCTATCGTTTCTGACAAAATAAAAGAGTACCCGCTAAAATAATTTGTTTCTCTGTTTGTTTGTGGTTCCTAATCGCCAATTTAGACCAATCCCATTTATACGCTTTTCAATATTTATCCTACTTTTTTTTCTTTTAATTAAAAACATCATCATTTTTATTAAATCTGCTATCTGCATTAATGATAGAATTACATTAGTCATATGTCAAATGGATAAGCCATTCAGGGTCAGCTCAGCTGGTGAATCCATGGGGTATTCCTCGTGGTGGCACAAGTTCGAGTTTGGCTTCCCAAATCGCCTGGATGCTCTTGGGGGCAGGGTACACAGGTACAGAGGGATTAGTCGGGCCCCTTACGGATTGACCCGGACACCCTCTGTATTGACAAATATATATATATATATATATATATATATATATATATATATACCAAATGGATAAAAATGCTGGATACTCATAACGGATAAATTTTGCGCCTTAAGACTCAAATGACAACAACAATTTTCCTCTGTTTGGTAAGTTTACAAATGCCCCATTAGATAATCCCTAGTGCCAACTGCCAAACCAGTGATCTATTTTTTTTTCCCCTAACTAAAAACCCAAAGTATCAATTTGGACACTGTCCTTATACAATTGAGTGGGTGATGAGCAAACAGTTTAGAAAAGAATTTTTCACTTCTTTAAGTGTTGGTTAACATTCTCGTAAGTGGTGAGCCGTTGCTCAATACTATATAAAGTTTAGACATATCAATACAAACATCTTATCGTTTTCGGGGAAAAAAAATTGATGCAAAAGGATCAATTTAAGCAAACTTGATAGCATCAAGTGTACTCTTTTTTTTTTTTTTTGAACTTCACATAAAAGGCTCGCCAAATTATGGCTATTGCACTATTGTGACAGAATTTAAAACCCTGTAATTGATAGTCTAGGAGGCTAAATTTAATCTTGAGGAGTTGATTTCCTCTTTCTTCTTTCCTCTTTCTTAAGTTTGCTAATAAGACTTTTACGAATCAGTTTTCTCTTGCAATTCCAAATGTGTTTTCATCACACAAATTCTGGAGTTTAAATTTTTTTCATGGTCTCTCCCTTCTAATGGCCAATATGCTGATAGTGAAAATCCAATTTATGCATGAAAGCTGAATGTATGGTTAATGTAATTACAACAACTCCTATAAGAGAAAAAAGTATAGCTTTAACTTATCAACTTACGTAGAGAGATAAAGTATAACATAAAATTGGGGGAGGGTGGGAGGCTGGGTTAGATGGTCGGAGGGGAGGGAATGTGATTAAAAGGTTTCAAATTCGAACCCTCCAGCTTATACTCAAAAAAATACACCATAAAATGAAACAACAAATTAATAAGAAAAAAGGTATTATATTAGCAACTTTTAATGACCTTAAAAAATAAGAATA
Source organism: Coffea eugenioides (assembly GCF_003713205.1). NCBI lineage: Eukaryota > Viridiplantae > Streptophyta > Magnoliopsida > Gentianales > Rubiaceae > Coffea > Coffea eugenioides. The sequence continues at coordinate 31,233,396 of NC_040036.1, read as the reverse complement.
ACAAAAAGTTTTAATTACCATAAGGCACCTATGCCCGAACTTACAAAAATACTTAAAGCCCATTTAGATTGGAGTTTCTGAAAGTTTATAAATATATATATATATATATATATATATATATATTATAGCCCTATGATGTATGTGAAGTAAAATAATAATTAAAAAAATGTCTTAGAGGAAATATTCCAATTTTTTTTTTTTTTTGAAAAACTTGCAATCCAAACGCATTCTTAAATTTATAATTGTTATTTGTAACGTTTCTTTCCACTAGTGTAAATATATTCCATATCCTATCCTCATTGAACAAGCACAAACAGCAAAATAATTATGAAGGCATTCAATAACCAACATATAGAAATACAATATAAAGATTGAAACACATTTTTGTCCATGGGCCCAACCAAACTTACTGGATAAGTCATGCAAACTTGTGCTATTCAAGTCCCAAGCCCACTAGCTAATCTCGTGAAAACCAAAAAAAAAAAAGAATAATTTTGAAAATAATTCGTCCCGCGTTGACTATTTATCTTTGGCGCGCTTTTGCCTCAAATCTTCTCTGACACTCTTCTTGCTTTCGGAGGAGTGTATACCTACTCCAAACAAGCTTCTCCTGTACTCTTCCTTTCACTCTCTTTCATAAGCTAAAAAACGACGTCGTACGTGCTTCTTCCTCCGGCTCAAGGTTTCAGTTCTCTGCTTCTCTCTGTCTCTCACACTCACGAGCACACACACACAACACACACTAGTAGAAATTCAGTTTTGCATTCGGTTCATCGTTGATATTTAAATGCGTTTTTCTGTACAATTGGAATCAGATTTAGTTCTTAATTAGTAAATTGAAGCAATTTTTTGATTCAGAAAAACTGTGTCGAGGTGAAATGGATTGATTTCTCTGCAGTTTTGGTGCATAATTTGTGCATAGATTCCACTTATCCCTGCTTGTTCAATTTGAACTGAAACTATAAACTAAATTCACGAGTTAATTAAATCAAGGTCTTGTTGTTCCTGAAGATTGGGTTTTGTTGTGCAGAAGAAGTTGAATAAATCAAGGTTTTGTTGTACTTACGGATTAATTTGGGATGTTTTTGTTCGCTAATCATTTTATTCGTAGTGGATTTTAAGTAAGAGTACAGTTGCCGAAATTTTGCAGAGAATTATGTTACTGGTTAGCTCTATGAGTTTTATGATAGGAATCTGGTGGATATTCATGCTAATAATTACTTCCAGGAACTAATTCTTTTTAGAGTAATGTTTATTTGGAATAATTATCAGCTGCTAAATTTGGTTAGATTCTTTTAGATTTGGTAGATGGATGGGAATTTGCAGAAGTCACCACAATTAGGGTCTACTGATGACAGCATGGAGTTCAAGTATATATCAGGGCTCAGTACTATTCTGGTTGCCACAATTCAGGAAGCTAAAGATAGGATTTCCCAGATTGAATATGTATTTTGCAGTCAAATTTATCCGCATTTTCAGGCAAAATCTAAGACCCTTCAGAGGTTGTATTCTGAAGCCAGAGAATCTGCGGAAAATGCTTGCAAAGAGAGAGAAAAAGATCTGCTACTTCAAATTGGAAAGCTTCAGCTCGAAAAGCAACAGTTTTGTGCTGAAATCAGCTCTCTGAAGTTGGAGAGGGAAGAATTTGCTAGTATTGGCTTGTCTCCAGATAGTATTCGCAGTCTCCAAGAAGACCTGCAACAGAAGACTAAAGATGTAGGCGCATTGCAGGTAGAAGTGAAACAGTGGCATGATTTGTATAATGTCGCAGAGAAGCTGGTGGAAGACAGAGACAAGGAGCTGAAAGAACTTGATGACAAACGTTGGAAGCTATTTACAGAGCACACATATCTGGAGAGGGAAGTCAAGGGTTTGAAATCAGAGCTAGCAAACAAGACTAGGGAATTTGATGCTGCAATGGGATTACAGCTTACACTTCTCCAAATGGTTCGATCAAATACTTCCCTAATGATGGATAAAGAAGAGGAACAGTTGACAGATCACCAAGGAGATGCAGATTTAATTATTAGAAGATTTGGGATTATGAATGGGAAGATTGACGAGCTTCAGGAGGAACTGAGAAAAAAGAATGAGGAAATTGAAAAGGGAAGAAAAGTGCGGGAGAATCTCCTGAAAAAGGTCGAATCACAGGCCTCGGAAATAATGGAGCATGAGCAGCAATTGAACGAATATGAGAAGGAGAAAAGGCTACTCGCCACAAGACTAGTAAATTTACAGAATGATATAAATTTTCTAGAGAAGGAGATAGGAAAGAAAAATGATGAAGTGGAAGAAGGAAGAATTTTGCAAGAACAGCTGATGCAGCAGATTGATTCATACAATTTTGAAAAGTTGAAAATACAGAAGGATTTTGAAGAGCTTGTGAAGGAGAAGCGACAGCTTCTGGAGAAACTAGGAAGAGGCCCAGAAGAGAAGGTTGATATGCATCAACCCAATCTGCAAGAGGGAAGCCAGGGGTCCTCAGAAGAAATGGAATTACACGGGAAGTTACTTCAGCAGATTGAAGCAAAAGACTCCCAGTTAATGTCTGAAAAGCAGAAACGAAAGGAAGTCATTGTTGCTTATAAGAATCTCAAATCTCAGTACAACTTTTTGTGTTCAAAGTATGGTCTTACTACAGAAAATGCGCTGCCCCAAAATAGAATGGAAGATCAGAGTGACACCTTGGGGCTGAATCATAGCCCATTAACTTCGGTTGGTAAGTCCTTTCTTCTCTATCCCTAGTGCTGAAATCTTCTAAATGTTCCACTGTTTTATGATGATTGTGCCACAGAACATCATCCAGATGACTCTACAAACAGTTAATGACTGTGATATGCTTAGCTTTCTTGTTTTTTACATCCTCCCCTCCCCCTCCTGGCCCCTTTTGGGAATTAGTATGCACTTATCCTCATTTAACTCTTGGTATCTGGCAATATAGACGTCAACAAAGGTCCAAATGCCTCTGGTGTTAGTGGTGAAGCAGAAAGAAGGAAAGGTGAGGGAGAAGAGTTGAAGAATGACAAGGAAGTCCAGTTAAATCAAAGATCAAACTCTGTCTCCCCTTCTAGGTCAAGAACTTCTATCCAACCAAAAACCTTTGCCAGTGTAAAATCTTGCCCACCAGCTGGAACAAAACGTCCTGTGTCTTATTGGAGAAATACGAGGTCTAACCAGAGTAAACTTGGACCTGATCTCCATGATGATTTTCTTGATACCCCCTTGGAGAAAATTAGAGGAGACTTAGGCAATGCCATTAAGGATCAAATTTGTAATCCTCCAGAACCAGCTCAAAAAGACATAGAATTCAACAGCTCTGATGACGAGACAGAAGACATGAATGTTGACCGTGAAAAGTGTCAAATCCCACCTCAGAGGCCTGGAACATCAAATTTCAAGTTTGTGGAACCAGTAAGAAAGAAAACTGTGAGGGAAAACCTGAAAGGAATTGAATGCAAGCAATGCAAAAAGTTCTATGATGCTGTTCTTCCCAATGAATGTAAGGAGGGGAATGGCAATGGACAAAACATGCGGTGTGAGCATCATGATGGAGTTTCAAGACATCGTTACAGGTATGCTCCTCCTCTGACTCCTGAAGGATTCTGGAACATAGGGTTTGAGTCAGAGATGTGAGTTTGATGTGCTGATGTGCATTTCAAACTGGTCATGAAAAAATCACACTTTGGTTTCACTCTTATTGATGACTTGTCTGAAAATTGGAAGGGCTAGTTGAAGGCACAACATATCCTCTTTTCATGATTAAGCTTTGGGTCAATTGAGAACAGATACAGAAATTTAAACATATAATCTTCAATAAATAACATCTGTATTGTCCAAAGTGCAACAGTTGTTCATGCATCGACTTTTAATAGCATCAAATTCTAGACTCTCCAAGTCAATAAGCTGACACAACAAAGATGGCAACTGGGAACTCGTGAACTCGGTGCTTGCAAAAATATTGTACCTTAAAACGGCCCTGCTATTTCCTTCTAATATCCTTATCATGTAAAGAATTCTCTGTGAAGCAGTGTGCTCCTCCCCAATGATAGTCAGTATGAGGGCTAGATAACTGAAAACACTCCTTGTTAGGGCCAACTGATCTGACACAGGGTTCTTGAGGTAAAAAACCGAATTTTAGAATGCATGAAAAGTCCAGGATACTGAAAAGGTCGCCCCTATTTTAGTATTTTAAGTGGATGACTAAGAATGTTGACAAAATCTTTCATTGATCTATACATTAGAGATAATCCTTTCTATATTTGCCTCAAATTAATTTTGCTTCTTTTCTCCTGATCCTCCTTGGAGTGATTACAATTATTTGAAACAGCTGAAGTTTACCCCGAAACCTTGAACAGTAAACAAATCCTTTGAGTCCGCAAAATACGAATGAATAGGCTAGACACTCCGAAGTGGCCATCAACCTTTAGAAGCTGCTCAATTCCTTTCGTTGTGTGGCTAAACGCGAAGCAAGAACTTACCTGACTGCAGCTTTCTTAAGAGTCTAAAACCATTTTAGAACGAGTTGACATTTGCTCTGTTTGACAGACAAGATAATAGCTAGTTGCAGCTAAAAGTTACAAACATTTAACTGATTGTAGCCATCTGTACAGGGGAATGTGAACAAGAAGAAAATAAAATAGGATGGAAGAGAACTCAACTGAAAACAAAAAGTACTTAGAAAATTATGCTGAACTTATGTATTTGAGGTGAAAAGTTGATTGAGAAATGTATTTACACAAAACATCAAAATTTTTCTGCTAACAACCACAATCTAAAGTAAGGCCTCCCAAATTCTCTCAAATTTCACTTTCTATTGCACAACATTGAAATTGGCTATTTTGGTCTGGAATTGTCACTATAAATGTTGGAAACGGATCCCCTTTTGCATTGCTTGAATCATGAATGCATCCACTGGCTCTTCACTATCAGTCTGTCACTGTATTAGCTGAGCTAAAGTTTACCGACCTGTTTTATCCTATTTGGAAAGAAACAAAATGTAGTGGGACCATGAAGGATATATAAAAACAGTTGATGTATGGGCAGGTCACATGGGATTGGAAATTAGGAACATGCATTGCCCTGGCAAGAACTTGACCTCTGTTTGCTGCTTCCCCCAAAATTTGTTGTACCATCATATTTTTTAATGCTCTGCGCATTGAATCTCTCATGCATGTTTCACCAACCAAATTAATACTACTAATATTTATGCAACAGATCCTAAACTGTCTACAGGACAGCTGCGTTATCTAACTCTCAAATGCTGCAATTCTTTTCTTTTTTTTTTTCAGAAGGAAAATAATTAATGTGACCATATTTTGCCGAATGAAAAAAGAGCTTCTGTAGCCAAGGATTTTTCCCTTTCTTCTTTAGCCAAAGTTTTTCACCCCCTTCAAAGGCTGCTTCAAAAAATAATAATAATAATGGAGCAGGCAAATCAATCTCCACCTCTCCCATTGACCTACAAATAACGCTGGCGTGATCACTTTATGCACATATTTGTCAACGCTTTCATCAACACCAAATCACCAATTCACCACCGCAATGATTCCCATTGTGACCAAAGAACTATGCCATCAAAATCACGAACGCTCCATAACCTTTATCATAAACTCATGATTCAATCACATAATTTCATGGACGAAAGTGCCAGTAAAGCCAGCTAGTGTCACTATACAAAAACACATGCAAAAACAGAATCCCTTTCTTTACAATAGATAGATTTGATTCTCGTACAGAAGTTCGCACGCATTTTACACTTGCATGCAACCGATGCACTCTTATAAACAATGCACAATTGAGATTACACACTTTAAAAAACAAAAAAAAAAAAGGGTTTATCCTTATAGATCGTTACGAAGAAATATCACACAAGCAAGCAGCAGTAATAACCAACCGACATTTTCGGTTAATTACAACTTACTACTAATCCCCATGATTTAGATTCAATTAACAAGTACGTAGTGGTGATCCACATAAGCAATCGTTATTAGCAAATGAAGAGGCCTCAAGGTGATCAAAAGGTGAGCCAACCGGAATCGGTCCGCAAAGGTGATTATAACTCAAATCCAAGTGCCCAATGTACTTAGCCGATGATAGTGATTTAGGAATTGAACCGCGCAATTGGTTATACGATAAATCAAGGACCGTAAAATAAGTTTTCGGTCCAAAAACGTCGGGTAAATTGCCCTCCAAACTGTTTCGGCTGATGTTTAAAACGTTTAACCCGGCACTGCTTAATAAGCTCGTCGGTATGCTTCCGGATAGTCGATTGCTGTCTAGATTAAGGGTTGACAGAACCGGCATTGTTCCGAGTTGAGCCGGGATCGAACCGGAGATCCGGTTCATGGATAGATCAATGTCGGCCAGCCTGTAAATGTTAGCAAATGAGATGGGGATTGAACCGGTGAGCTGGTTACGGCTCAACAGTGCCCTGCTCATCATGGTTAGTTTTCCGACGTCAGCGGGGATTTCTCCTGTGAGTTTGTTGTTGCTGAGGTCGAGATGCATGACGCTCCCGAGGTTGACAATCGACGGCGGAATCGCACCGGTGAGCTTGTTGTCGGCGAGGTTGAGAACAGTTAGTCGACCCAGTGAGCCTATGTCGGCCGGAATCTTGCCGGAGATCTGGTTTCCAACTATGTCGAAGATTCTGAGAATGGGTAACGAGGACGGAATGCAAGCCGGGATTTCCCCCGCGATTGCCTTCCAGTCTGCGACGACGAGGGTGGTGAGCCGGTCGAGTTGACAAACAGAAGCTGCTATTTCACCTGACATGTAACCGGACCGGCCGGCTTTCTCAAAGATGGGGTCCTCGGATTCTCCCCGGAGGACAATGTCGGCGACCCGTCGGTCAGGGTCACAGCTGACACCGTACCAGTTGGTGCAGCAGTCGGTGCCCGTCCAAGAATTGAAGATGCCCAAGTAAGGCTCGTTGAGGGCAGCTTTAAAAGCTAATAATGCTGCCCGATCCCCAGGCGGGCAGGCATTAGCGGAAAAACAAAAAGCCAATGTTACTAAGGCGGCCAAGGAAACTTTCATTCTCCCCATGTTTGCTTTCAGTTGTTGTTTTGAGCTCTTCTTTGTATGGTCTGAAGAAAAGCCGAAATGCAGTGTGTGACTGTGTGTTGTTTTGCAGTGATATTGGGACTTGTGAGGGTCTGTGAGACTGTGTGTTGTGCGTGTAATAATGGAGAGTGTAATGGCCTAGTGGGTTTTATGAGTTGAGTGGGAACTGAGGAGATGGGAACTTTTGGGGTAGTAAGAAGTGTGAATGTATGCATGGTTATATATACAAGTCGAGGTGGATGAGGATGCCCCTGGAAGTGGGGTGGAATTCCAGTTGGGATTTGGGAACTTGGGATTTGAAGTTGAGGTAGCTAGCAGCCACTAGGCCTTTGGCTGGTGGTCACCACCAGTCTTGGCGGAGGTGAGAGGTCAAGGAACCAATTGCCATTTTATGTGGTAATTTTAATTGACTTTTTTCAACGAAGTCTCTATTCACATCGAGTTCCCTTCTCCTTCTCTTCAAATTATACTAGATTAAGTTATACGACTTCTATCGTTGCGAAAAAAAAAAAAGAAGTTGAGGTAGCTAGCAAGCTAAGTACAGGGCATAAATGATACTTTCAATTGTTAAAAGTTATGTTTTAGTGATTTTTTTAATAAAACAAAGTAATTTATTAATGAGATTGTTAGAAATCATTCAACGCGATTTGTTTGACAAAATTTAGAGGAAAATTTGACATCGATTCGAAAAAATTGACAGTTTTTGCATGATGAGTTAAATAATGAGCAACCTCCTTATCAGTCTCTTTTAAAATCCAAAGTACATTGACGATATTAGTCTAATAAAGCCAAATAAGAAGATGTTCCTTATAATTAATGAGCTTGATGATTGATGATCCATCGCCATCAGAATCAAGTTTGGGATTCTTAGTATCTTAGATAGATGTTTTAGTGACGTTAATTGTTTACAAGTTTTATCACAATTTTGTCAAATGTAAAGTGAATATGTATCCCTGATTTTGAAGAATTTTGTTATGCTAAGCTGGCCTAATTTGTTCTCTAGCATGTTCACTAAGAAGATTAATTTCAAGAGCAATTATTCAAGATTTGGTTTGCACATGGTAAGTCCTAATACATATATATACATTCAAGCTTCAATGGAATCTACTCGGAATTGGCTTATGTCCGTTGTAAACCTCATTTTGCATCTACCTTCCTGATCAACTTTTTTAATCAAGGGATATAATTGAGAAATTGGCCAATATAGTCCCTCGACTATTATGCTAAAACTAAAACAGTCCTTAAACTTTATTTCAATTATACATCGACCATCACAAACCAGAAAATTAAAGAATAATAAATTGCCAATTCCAAATTCCCAACTGAGGACTTTTATCTGTTTGTGTATATACTGTCAATGTATCAATTAAGTTTTATCCTTTGTCCTTTGTCTTGGATTAATGCCGCAAACATACGAAACTTCAATGGAGTAGAGTAGACTGCAGCCTCGTTTGGCAAATGAATTTTTTTGTTGTTTGTCTAAAACTAGAATGTAGCTTATTATAGAAGTTGTAGGAAAAATTTTTAAAGTGTATAAATTCTTGGGTATTTTGAAGTGTATATTTTAAAATTTTTGAGAAATTTTTTAAAATTATTGTAGATAAAGTTGTTAAAAAACTTGTAGATGACAAATTTGGCCAAGAACTTGTTTGCCAAACTGGCCCTACCTTACATTCATACCCTGCTAACAAACTTAAAAGTGCCCTACAACTTTTCCAGCATTATGAAAATCATCAACAAAATTCTTAGGCACTTTGATGAGACATGATCTTACATGTTACTATAATGTATCTATCGTCGGTACTTTAGAACCGCAGTTAATGGAGACCAAAAAGTTCAGGTGACGAATTTCAAGGGGAAAAAACCCATAAACATAGATGAAAAAGTAGATTTTTACCCATAATATTTGAACTTTGTAAGAAGGCACGTGAGGGGGCTCTGCAACTTTACACATAAAACAACGACCGACAACACAAGAATTAATGTATTTTAGTACGTAATCTGCAGTATGTTAGTGAGAGATTACACTTGGTCTCATTGGTCAATTAACAGTTAGACTGATGATAAGACGACAGGGAGTTTAATTTTCTTATTTTGGTTGTATGGAATCTATTATCCGATGTCGATTTGATTAATTGAATCAAATTCTTTCTAATGCCCGTATAGATAGGGCTGAAAGATGGGCAAAATTACTCGATATTCAAATCAAACTTGAATTGGTAAGAGCTTATTCGAATTTGGTTCGCCAACTAGTCAAATCAAGTTCAAACAACATTTTATATTCGATAAACTCGGTTGAGTTTAGTCTGATTAGTATAAAATTCGATTTTATATGTAAAAATTTCAAATTACTCGAACTCAGCTCGAGTTCATCTCGATAAAAATTCGTTTAAGGTTGATTTAGCAAATAATACTAAGTGTTTGACAAATTCGTTTAAGGTTGATTCAGCAAATAATAATTAAGCGTTTGACTTCATTAGACTCATTTACAACCCTATGCATAGATTTATCAATTTGGATACAAATACCTAAAAGTTCTTGGCAATTCACAAGCACCACACTGTTCATTTGTTAGGTTAGGCATTCCAAAAACAATAAGCTTGCTACGATTTGCAGTGCATATGATATGTGCTTTTCACAGATCAGATCACATGGCACATAATTGACCATGGAGCAAAAAGTTAAATCCAAATGCAACCAATTCTATGATCGAGGTAAAGAAATCCGATTAGTAACATTTGTAATTTTTTTTTATTTTTTTTATGAATTAATCCTGTCACTAAATAAAATATAGAGGTTTCGCATTAGTGTTTTGAGTCACTCTGTTACTTGATGATCTAATTTTCGTTTCCTTATAAAAAGAAAAGTTTTACTACATAAAATGCTAAAATAGTCCAGTACGAATTGATTTACAAAATGAAGGGACTATTGTGGAAGGAATCGGGATGCCTAATTTTGGATAAAACCGGGTATGTTTTCTGGATAATGAAATTTTATTGGTGTATTGATACATTTTATAAACCAATATCTACTCGAAAAACATACTAAAATAAATTCCAATTTTTTTTTTGATAAGAAATAAATTCCAAATTAAACAATCTCAAATCACAAGTTAGTCATTATTCACAAGAATACCTTTCCTTGCTTAGTAATTGGGATCATTGTATTCTCTCTCTTTTTTTTTTTTCTATATATATATACTTTTGAGAAAAATCCAAGAATAAAAAGCAAAATAGAAAGCATAACACTGCCAATTCCAAATTTCCAACTGATGATTAAAATGTGCTATAGTTGATGGAGAATAATTAGTGACAGATGAACCCATGAATTGGGTGGAGTTACCCGCAAGAAATGGGCTAGAGTCGCGTGCTGTAGAGACCGACTTTCACAATAAGCGGAACGGCGGAGTAGGTGTCTACGCGTTTTGCATGGCTCTAGATGTGACCGAATTTGTGGTCTCTTTTTCCGAGAATTTATTGCTCAACCTCCTCTGCCTGTCTTCAACATCTTGCTATCATGTATTGATTTTTGATTGCCGTCATTTTGGTACTTTAGGCTTAGTTTGGCAGCTTAGATTTGATGAGAAAATAAAAGAAAGTGAGAGAAGATATGTTCGGAAATTGTGAAGCCAGTAAAAGAAGATACAAATATCCTAGATAGTTCAAGTGGTAATCACTCTTAACCCTTACTCAAGTCGCAAGTATATTTCTCTAGTCCTCGAGCGTAAATTTGGGCAGCATGTCCTTTGTATTTACCTAATTTTCCAGCCATTTACGGCTTCATTAGTTTCCTCATTCAAACCCAAAGGTACACACACAACAATCTAATTTCAATAGCCATTCAATAGGCTCAAGACAATACAAGGACAAAATCAAGCTAACAACAAGTGCGGAAATGAAGTTTAACAAGAGACAGATTTGATAGAGTTTTCCGTAACTGACACAACCAAAGCTACGCTTATCGGATTGGTGTACAACTTATACCGTTTCGAAGCTAAGACGAGGGTCTACAACTTTCATGAAGATCACTTAGTCAAATTTCCAGTGTAACCCAGCCAAATTCCCAATTCACAGAACCAACTTCCAACTAACCGGCTAGTTAACCGTACTACATTTAAATGGCCATATCTCAGGCTACCAAAGTTCGTTTAAGGCGTTCTTGAAGGCGTGAAAAGAAAGGAAATAGAAAGATTTGGATGGATCTGGGGGTGTCAACGGATCGGGTTTGGACTCGGACCCCGACCCGGATCCAATAAATTTTTCCAAGTTTGGGTTGGAAAATAATTTCGATACCTAGATCCGAATTCGGATCCGTTTACTCTAATAAAAAACGGGTCAAATACGAAACATAAGATTCCAACCTATATTCGACTAGGATTCCAACCCGTATTCGATCAGGATCCGAACAATAATTAATAATTATAAAATATAAATATTTCTAAATACATTCTTTTACCAAATTAACAATTTGGTAATGATTTTGTAAATTGATTTGTGGTTAGTTTTGGATTGACTATTGTGAGTTATTTCTGATTTAATTTTGTAATTTGATTTGTTTAAGTTTGGAGATTAGATTTGTGATTGGTTTTGGATTTAATTTTGGACCTTTTAGACCCGACTCGATCCGGATCCAACACAGACCCATTGGATTCAATTCTGGGACTCCAAGGTCAAGAACTGTCTGATATACGGGTCGGGTTCGGATCTGCTACATAAAAATGGGTCTGGGGCCGGAATTTTCAATTCCGATCCGAATCCGAGCCGTTGACATCCCTAGATGGATCACTTTGACAATAATAGTTGAAAAAACAAAAAAAAAAAAAACAAAGTTGAACCAAACTTTATAAAATCTTTTAAACTATCATTTTTATTCCTAAATGTCTATTGAACAAAATTTTATTGACATATATATCCAATATCATTTCATTTCCTTTCTAAACTTCTAAACAACATCAAAACTAAATCTCGTCTTTTCTTTTCTTTCAGAACTTAAGCTTTCTCTTCTTTTCTTTTCTATCCTAAACTCCCAAACTAGATGTTAGTGAAAATTGGTTTCATTTTCAAAGTTGTCAAAATATTACTTAGGTTGGAAAGACAAAATAGGTCTTGAGGGCATGACTTATAATTTCCGAGGGAATGACTCACAAATTCCTTTTTTCATTTATAACACACCATTAGGAAAATTAAATCTCGCGACTCAAGACTTGCTTTGTATTTATCTATAGTAAGTTCGTCGTGTAAACTTTTAATTTTGACGAGACGATTTAGAATTGTCATAAATGCATTAGTAATAAAATCTCAAGAGTCCCTTTTGCACTTCAAAAGTACGATTTTACTTGTTTAAACTGAAATTTATAATGTCAAGACAAAAGGAAATTGAATTGCATTATTAATCAGGCAAGTGCTATTGCCCCAAAAAGAAGAATAAAGGGGGCAAATGGTGGTACTGGTATCTCAATTCATGTTGTGGCGTTTTCAGGCTGAAAGTGGGGACTATACGGCGTCGCTCACGTGAAATTGCTCTTTCATGAAGATTTATCAAAGCTAAAATTGTACTTAGTTATAATACTTAGGATGTAAACAAACAATAGATTAGGACTTCACGAGTCAACTCGCGGTGGCGTCATATGCGTCACTATCCAAATGACAGGTTAAATATGCACTAAAAATTATAAATCTATAAAATTAGCAAACGCAATCAATCTAAAAAGTTATGAACAGATATGAAATGTACAAAGCTTCATTTTATGCAGGTTGCAATCGCCAGACCTGTTAATCAATGATTTTAAACTCCAAAATATTAATGATTAGATTTGTTGAAATGAATCCAAGATCCAGAAAATTTTTACATCCGATAACCAGATCTGAAATAAATTTATATCTTACAACAAAACAAGCGAAAAAAGAATCTAAGAATCTCCATAGAAACCTATAGGAGAAAAGAAAATTCTCACTAGCAACCTCAAGGAAAAACAGAAAACTCTCTTTAAAAAAATTTAGGTAGACTTTATTAAAAAAAAAAGATGAAAGTCATGGGAAGGAGACCCTTGAAACGAAGGCCTTTGAAAAGAGAGAAAGAAGTAGAAAGAAGTTGGAGAAGATGAGAGGTAAAGAGGAAAAGATTAAAATATTCATGTTTAAGTTATTATGTTTAAAATAGATTCTAATTGTTCTATCATGCATGTTAACAAACAAAGGATTTTGAACATTTTTTCCTCATCCTTTTACACATTTTCTAGTCCACAGGTAACACATCCTCTTAGCAAGCTGATTTCTTAGACATATTCACTATACTAGCATTCATTTTTGGAAAACTTTTAATAGGAATCAACTCAAGCATGATACCACATCCAAATTCCAATTACATGAATGGAGGGGTACAAAAGGGTCCACAACACTGTCATATGTGACATGTGATGTTGATGGAATTTCATAGAGAAGCTTGACAGAATTGAATGTGCATTTACTCTACAAGCCCACTAGCAGCAAATTTGGGTCATAATGAAACTATGGCTTTGATCTCGTCAGTTTACAGGATAATCTCCAGGAATTTGAGAGAGTTTTCTGTTTTGACAAACCACATTTGAAGAGCTAATCAAAAGTATGGGAAGCGTAGAGTAGAGATTTTAAGTATGTATATGACTGCTGTGGTATCCCTCTGGCCACAGGAGTGGAACTTAATAAAAGGGGATCTTCTTAGACAAATCAAAAACACAGGTCAGGTGACAAATTCTTTAATCTGATTTTTCCAAACAAGTTGCAGATCCAGTTCAACTAACTGAACAATCTCATATGCACTTTCTCAAGGTGAAAAGAACCAGCCCTTGTGGAGAACATGGGAGTGGGACTTTGTTGTCTGGATATACAAAAAGCTAAGGTTAGTTGGCCTGGACGCCCTTAGTACAAGGACAGGGTGACTTTCACTTCTGGCTACTGATCATTTAGATAACTACAAAGAGCCCAGCTTACATATGTTAGGACAAGTAGACACACGGATACCATTACATCAAAAGAATTAGACAAATTTGTGAATCTCTTGGTTTTCAACCTTTTAAATAATATAAGAGCAATAATTGCATTACATAAGAACAATACACAACAACATCAGCTTAAACTCCAGAGTAAAAGCAATCTCTAATTCTTAAAAATAAACTCCACTGAATACAGATGAAGGGATTCCAGTGGTACACATCCATATCCATTCCTAGCTCACAAGAATTTCCAGCAAAAAGAGATGCACTGCCTTCATGCAAGAGGACACTGACAAAACACGCCCGAAGGGAAAGCCAAAGAGAACCGAAGTTGAAAGAAAAAGTAAGAACCCTGACTAAGTACAGGATCTAGGCCTTCAAATTTGTATAACTAATTGTCACCACTAATCATGATGGGTCAAGTGTTCTACCATCTTTGAGGAGAAACGATCCCAGCTCCAAATAATCTGGTGCAAGAGCAAAAGCATATGTTTGACTGCAGTATCATCTGTAACTACAAAGTTAGCTGTTAGAACCGTTAAAGTGTTCGATCTGTCCTCAAGTTTAACTAACTGACCAATTTGTCAAAATTAGGTAGTACCAGCTCAAGCGAAAATCTCTTCAGTAACAAATGATGATTCAGTGTCCATATAAGGTTCTGATGGACATTGAATTTGCTCATAATTTAGCTGTCGAGATGCTTCGTACAAAGCAATGCCAACACTCACAGACAAATTGAGACATCTAACGTATGTTTCAACCATGGGGATTCGTATAGCACCACCACCCTGTGGTTCTGTCTTACAATCAAGAAGGCCTTCAGGCGGCAGGCCACTGGTTTCTGAGCCAAATACAAGCCAATCGCCCTTCCTATAAGAAACTTCCTGCACAAATATAAGTCAAATTCCGGACAAATCACATTAAGAAGGAGCAGGTTTCAATATCCAACTCCCCTTGGATTGAGTACAAAAACAGATTTCATTGGGAGGAAAATATTCACATAAAAAGGTATAAGCAACATGCAAACAACCCTTCCTTCCAGAAGGATTTTAAAGTCATAAACTGTAGGTAATCATGCCAAGTGAAATCTGGTAAGATGTGAACTTAGAGAAATGAAATCTTGATTGCTTTCTAAAATAAGATTGTAAGAAAACTAAAACATTTGCTAAAATCAGATAGAGAGCTGTATGCGGTGACTCGAAATGGTAACACTGTTAGAGGACTAATAAGTACTATTTAGTCTTTGCTAATAGTTTGAGACAGAGAACTATTTTTAAAGACTTGCATGAATTTGAAATTGCAAGAAATCAGACGAAAACTTTTGAACAATAGGAAAATTGTGAAGCAGGTCTAGTGGAGATATCCAGTATGCGTATATCACCACATCCACTCCCCATTTTCTACTTTAATTGACATCTTAAGAAATACCACAGATTTAAGGCATGCAATATACAAACTTAAGAATCAGGAATTTTCCCTTAGAAAGCACAGGCATATATTAGTTTGGAAAACATTTCATGCTAGGGTATTTAGGCAAATGCATAAACATGAGATTGAGATATGGTCCTGAACATAAACTCCACGCTTGGCATATCTAAAAACTCCCTCACAGGATTGTATTATTGTAGAGTATTTTAAGACAAGCCAACCCATGAACACTAATTAAATACTATGATCTGCCAGATAAAAACACAGCTAAAGGACTTTTAGAGTAAGCAACTTTTACAACAGAAAAGCCAATGATCACTTCACTTTGCTTCAAATTTATGCCCTAAATTCGCTTTAAAACAAAATCAATAGTTAACTGATAACTCATGATGCATTCCATCAAGCTCTCCATGTTCATTTTGTCATTTATTTATATTTACTAAAAAGAGGGAGAAAAAAGAAGGGGGGGGGGGAACTGAAGAAAAGTCAAAGTTGTGAGAGCAATGGGACATAATTTCAAAACTGTACATTCAATCACCACATTTAGCAATGAAGCAATATATTATAGAGATTTCTGCAATTTCAAGTAGCCAAGAAAGTTTTCACTTTTCAGTGCCCTGTGTTTTACCAAATCAAAAGATTCTAAATTGATGTCATGAGAAATGACACTTAAACAAAGTCATGGACAAAATGAAGAACCAAGTCACTGAATGAACAGTCAAGTCCTTAAAATCAACAAATCATGAACAGGATAAAAGCACTCACAGAATGAACAATAGCTCCTCTCTTAGTAAATGCTAGCAGCCTTTTTTCCCCAGTCTGAGAAAGTAAATACACGTTAATCTAAAGTATAGGAAAAAAAAAAGCATAAAATTCAAGGAGCTATATAACCTGTTGACTGAAATAGTAGCGGAATTCTCCCCATGAGCCATGCACTTTAACAACTACATATCTGATGAAATATGAAGGTTTCAACATTTCTCCAAATTTGAGTATTACAAAATGTAATTTGAATCCTCCAACTAAAGCACGAAACAATCATGAAAGACAAAAGAATATGGAAATGTAACTGCAGATGCAAAGATTCAATAAGGCATAGTTTGCTGATTGCAGAAGTCAAGCCTGAGACTAGAAACTTATTGGGGTAAGATGTGGATAATGCTAATTAAGACAGCATGAAAGAAGGTGAACAAAAAAAAAAAACATCTATATTCAGGAATTGTATCTGTGTAAAATTCGGTTGAAACACAGGCATTGCATTATTGTAAACTCCAGAAGGATACAGCCAATAATCAAGTCTAGCACGTTTTAATTTTGTATCATCAACCTGAAACCCCAATGGCTGAAAAAGAAGAACAAGTAATATTATCAAATTTGGAGAACCGAAACTGTCTAGATGAAAGCAATATTTTCTGATATGTTGTGTGGAAAAGAAATTTAGAGACAAACAAAACTACATTAATGGATACCTCAATCAGATGTAGTCCAACTGCTGATGCTGCACAAGTTCTGGCTATGCACCCAGTGTTTCCAGGTATCTGTCCATCACAATCACAAAATATCAAAATCAGTCAAGATACTGCCCATGCTGAAAAGATGGACTCTCTACCAGTACAACATGCAATACAGTGAGACAAATCCACGAACAGCATTACAGAGGAAAAATTAATAAGTCATCTACCATAATCTTATTTGCTGGAACATTTACATTCCAAATAATAACTCAATATATCACCAATGAAAATACAATAAATAATCTACGAAAGTCTTATTGCTAGAACATCTCCAAGAATAACGCACAAAAAGGCAAATAAGCTCTACTCTGATTATTTCTTGGATATATGCATCTCAAAGTTCCAGGTCAGAATAAAAGAAAGGACTGCCTGCTGCAGTCATGCAGCATCATCATTTAAAGACAACTTAGTTTATATGTATAAATAAATGGATTATATGTTCCCAAAATAAGTCTAGAAATTGACTTCCTATTCTTCTTTGTTGTTGTTCCTTCTTCCCCAATGTTCTTTTTTTACCAAACTCTGTCCATTGGAAAATTTCTAAATCCACATAAATTGAAGACAAGAAAGATGAGGGAAAGTAAACTAAGGACAAGACGTAACAATAAAAATCAAGTGAATGATAAAGTGGTGCAAAAGGAAAGAAGTAATGAGAACTAGCAGCCAAGGGTCTTATGGGAGGCAAAAGAACTATTTTTCACTCTCCAAATCTCAAAAATTACACAAATAGTAGTAGTACATATTTATACAGGAATTGTGTTGGCAAACTTTGGACTTGTGGTTAACCAACTTGACAAAACTTCAACACGAAGAAAACAAACAAACTACTTAAGAAAGCTAAGTAGCTGACTAAAACATATTAAGGATACAACTTATCCAATTGACTTCCAAAGCAATCGCAGGCCAAGCTCCCCATCTACAAAATATACTTTTGACACACAAACTAAATAGACAAAATAATGAAGCTTGGTTTACAAAATATTCTAACATTACCTTCCTGAAACCAAGCACTTCATCAGAACTAGATTAAAGGATTAGAATTAGATTAAAGTTACTCATCACCCACAACGAGACAGAGTTTTCCATTTAGATCGTTACTTGAGATGGCATTGGACATAATTCTGATAAAGAGCTTGGTTTGAGGGAGGCAATGTTAGAATATCTTTATAAACCAAGCTTCATTACTTTGTTAGTTTATGTGTCAAAATACAATAGGTAGAAGGGGAGGTTGGCATGTGATGACTAAGGAAGTCAATTGGATAAGTTGTCTCCTTAGCATGTTTTACCCGGCTACTTAGCTTTCTTAAGCAGTTTGTTTGTTTTCTTTTTGTTGATGTTTTGTTAAGTCGGTTAAGCACAAGTCCAAAGTTTGCCGACCCACTTCCAATCTTAATACGTACCACTAATATTTGTATAAGTTTGAGGTTTGGATAATAAAAGGTATATTTCTTTGCCTCCCAAAAGGCCCTTGGCTGCTAGCCCTGATTATTCTTTCCTCTTACACCACTTTATCTTTCCTTTAATTTTTATTGTCACTTCTTGGTCCTAGTTTATTTTCCCTTATCTTTCCTGTGCCATGACTTACATTTTTGTTCACATTATGTGGATTCAAAAAAATTCCCAACAACTGCTCTTCTGCAGACACCCCCCCCCCCCTCTCTTTTCTCCATCAAGTTTTTATGCATGCATCAGGAGGGAAGACTAAAGCAGAAAGCATGGCACGCATCCTCCAGCGTCTTTCACCCCCAATAACTCCCTCTTCACCACCACTGTCAAAATAAAGGCCAACTCAGAAGCCCTTCTCATCGTCAGGAGTAAAAGTAAACCAAAGCCATCCCTCTTCCAATAATTTCCAATAGATGTATCAATATTTGGATGAAAAACCCAAAAACAGACTGTTTCTTTGTTATTCATTGCTTTATGACTCCCTGTTGTTTAGTCCTGCTTGTTAAAAAAAAAAAAAAAACAAAAACACTTCAAGCATGTAGATCAAAATTCTTTCCATAAGCTAGAAGCTGAACAGTTGGAAAACATCGAGCAGTTCACTCAAGGATGGCAAGTATAACTGTTGATACAACTTGCAAGAAAAGTACACATGATTCACAATCTTTATTCTCTTGCATCACAACTAATCCAATTCTACAGCCCATAATCACATGACAAAGTTCTTACGAACACACTAAACTTGGACAAATACAATCCTTTTAACTATAGAACATCGTTATTTACTAACAGGAAACCTATTCCATGAGAAATAACTAAAAACTTAATTTTCTCTTGTCCACTGCCACTTCAATGCATTAGTTTGGCACTGAAGTGGAATCATCATCATCACCTCTGGGCTCACCTCTAGGCTCTATCTTCTTCCCCTTGAAAGGTGCAGAAGCAACTTCAGCCAATTTCTTAACAACCATTCCCTTCACCAACTTCTTCTCCGCAGGAATTATGCTAGCAGGTTTACCTTTACTTCCCACACCCCCATTATTCTTGCTCTCCCTGCCTGCCATTTTCTCTCTGTCCTCTCTCTATCTTCAAATCGCTCTCTACCTTGTAGTCTTGACTTTTACCTTAATTTGCTTTAGCTCTTTGTGGTTTCTAGCCTAGTATTAAAGGCTATATTTATAGGTACAAAACTGGTGATTTCTGTATTTCTTCCAGTAAATTGCTGTTGTGTTTCTATCTTGCTTCTACATTTCATACTCCTGTGTTCTATCATGCACTTTCTTCTTGCATTCATCTTGCATATACGTTTGATGGTGTGGGAGCGTGGTTGTGTGTGCATGATAGTTCGTATGATGTCTATTGCCTGAACATTTCCATGTGTTTTCTAAGCCTGTGGTTGTGTGGATGAGCACGCATAGTTTAACAAAAATTGAGCCTTTTTTTTTCTCATTGCTATCTTCTCTTTAGTAATCTAGAAGGGGATAAGCCGCGAGAAGTATTCCAAAACTCGCACGCGGACATACCATCCAACCACGGGCTATCAACCCAATGGCAAAGTGAAACAACAAAAATTTAACCTTTCCAACGAAAATTGAACATTGCCGTCCTGATTCTCATATGTGACCGTGGATTTGTATATCAAAGAAATTGCTGGGAACAAAAGATGCAAGCACCCAGGACATTGCTGGGAACAAGAACATGGCTTTAATAGAAAAGCAACAGAAAATGTAGTCAAATGACTATTCTTCAGTTCAGATAAACTAAGACTAATTTTCCTCTGCACCCTGGGATATCAAGCCCCTCCCACCCCCTCAACTCCACCCCCACCCCCAACTGTACTAAAAACCAACATATTAGCAGCAAGTTTTCCCCGCGGGAGGGGGTTTGTGGAGGGGTCACTTTTAATATGCAAGCATTTCTTGAATATTGTAGTAAAGAATTAGAAACGATCGTTTTGAGATCAAGTAGTACCTGAGGAGAAACCAACACGACTTGAAGAAGTCTATTCTGGGAAACTTCATTGACAGCCTCCCCAGCTCCACTGGGCAAAGCTTTCACCTATGCAAAATTTTAAAGAAAATTAGTACTACAGTAGAACTAACAATCAATTTCGAAAGCAACAAAATGGGTTCTACTAAAACTAAACAAAATACGCTTTTTCTGTTTCTTAAACGTACTTTTAGAGGAGATTGAATGAGAACGCGAATAGAGGAAAACTTGGAATTTAGGCTTTGTCGGGGGAAAATAGAAAAAGGGATGCAAGATTGGAGCATTGTAGGGGAAATTGGATGGCGGACTTATTGTTATGTTTATTGTTTTGGAGTTCATTTCCAGGGTGGACCGTGTTGCCTGATGCTTTGGTTTATCAGCAAGGAAGAAGAATATAATATGCCTAGAGCCTAGAGCCTAGAGCAGGCTCTTTACTAGTAAATCTGAAAAATTCCCAAGATTTTGAAATGGATTAACTTTTACTCCATTTTAATTTCACATACACAATTTCGTGGAAAAGGGAACATTTGATTTGAAGCCCAAATTCAGGAAGGACATTGTGTTGACTGTTGAGGTATTTGATTAATTAGCATATTGCTCACTGAATGTAACTTTGAAAATGGTTTTTTTTTTAAAAATTCTTTCAATGGCAGCATTTTGCTCACCAATTAAGGAGTGGTTATGGAAATTTTGATTTGACTAGATGAATATTTATTTTTTATTTGGTATAGATTAGTGTCTTTTTTTATGGATTAGAAATGAAAAGTTGCACATTTTTAATTCACGTAAATAATTGCTAAAGATGTTGATGGAATGAAAACTTGCTCTAAGTTAGTGGAGAAAGATACTAAAATTTTGTTCTGAAAGTTAATATCAAGCGCAAAAAGTTTAATTTCATATACATTATTCATTGTCTAGAAATGGAAAAAGTTTTCCAACATCATAAATAGGTAAAAAAAAAAAAAGAAATACTGAAGGAATTTATATTTTTTTTTTGTTTTCAAAGTTCTTATAAAATATTTGTCCCTTTAAATCTATGAAAGATTAAAACAAAATGGAGGAAAATGCTTTAAGGCTTTAAGTTAGTAAAATCTTTCATAATACTAACTTGATTGAAATAAATCAAGTATATTAAAATCGTAAATTCTTGATTGAGATTCTAAATGAAAATTCCTTTCAAAAATATCTTGGTAAAAACTAAAGGTCAACAATACATGTGTATAAAACAGAATTAAAAGAAACTCCAAGGACCGGGCTTGCAAATTCATTTGCTATATAAGCATGCCACGCAATCAAAATCACGTGAGTTCTGTTCACCGGCACCGTTGCCTGGCTGACATTTTTCTCCTCAGAAAAAATTCAGGCACGAAGAATATGTACATAAAAGAAATATATATATATATATATATCTGTATATCTGTTAATGAATCTATATATTTCTGCTTCGATTTAGGGTTCCGATTGACAATCAAATTTCTTAATCAGGTAGTGAATTTTGACGATTATGATGGAAAGTATCTTAAATTTGTTTTTTTCCTTTTAGATTTTCTTTGATGAAATTGATTAGAGTTTTAGGGTTTTTTTTTTCAACAAACGATATCATTTTATAGATATTAACACTTGACCTTACAAGGATTAGTTACAAAAAGGGGATACTACCCTCATATCCGTCCTAGTTAAGTCAGTCAGCCATATTGGGAAATCATTCTCCCATTCAATTTCATGTACAAGCTTCACAGCATATTGTGCTAATTCATGGCTGATTTGATTTTCAGTTCTAGGTATAAACACAAAGGAACATCTTTCAAAAGCTAGACTAAGTTCCTGCACATCTTCTAAGATAGTTACAGTCATGTAGTCATACTCCTTGCATTTAGTAATCTGCTCAACCACTGATTTGCAGTCTGTATGGACTATAATTTTTGTCCAACCTGCTTGGGTAGCCATCAGTAGAGCATTTCTCACAGCCCGAGCTTCCACTTCACTTGCCGATCCCTTTCCCTGTGTGACAATTCCTTTTGCTTTCGAAAGCTGTCCTTTCCAATTCCTTGTTATAATCCCTTGTCCAGTCCTGGCTCGTTTAGCTGATATAGCTGCATCAGTATACAACCTTATCTCTTCCTTCTTTGTCCGCACCCTGCTAGTAGGTAAGGCATCGTTCAGCCTCCCTGTACTTTCCATCTGGTCTGTCTTCCTTACCTGTTCAAACTCAAGCCATTCATCTTGTGTTTTTCTTACGGTTCTTACTGGACCCTGGTTGACTTGTTCAAAAATTTTTTTGTTCCTGGCTTTCCAGATTTGCCAAAGGATATTAATAGTTAGACTCACTCTCTCCTGACCTTGATTCAGTGCCAGCGATTGTGTGACTTGTTCCCACCATAGCCAAAAGTTATATTGCATACCCATTAATCCATCCTACCTGACCCGTGCTAGCTTCCATAATTTCACAGCCTTGTCATAGAAGAAGAACAAATGCTCAATGGTTTCCATGTCTTCACCACAGCAACCACATCTACCTTCACCTCTGTGTAGCCTTTTCGACAGCTGTTTATTGACTGGCAGACAATTTTGTAAGCACTTCCACATGAAGTGTTTTAGTTTGGCCTTCACCTTCAAATGCCATAACTGCTTCCACACATTTCGTTTTCGTATCTCCCAACTTGTTTCTACATCTTGGCCTGTCCTTCTACCTGCTTTTCCTTCCTGTTGCCTTGCTACAGCATAACCAGATTTCATGCTATAAATTCCAGATTTGGAATGCCCCCATACCAACCTATCCTTTCTTCTTCCTATACTTGTTGGAATTCCTTTTATGAGCTCGGCATCTTTTGTACTAAACCACTTGAGAAGCAATTCATTTTTCCATTTCCCTTCCTCTATCAGCTCATTTACCCATTCCAACTTGCATTCCACAGGTTGTGTGGTTGATGCAAAGCCGGTATCTGAACCAACTATCCATCTGTCGCGCCACATACTGACTGACCTACCATCTCCAATTCTTTTCCAAAGACCATCAAATAGAAAAGAGGCTGCACTATGAATACTCTTCCAACACCATGAGGCTGAAGTGGTTGGATTTTTGTCCATCCATTTTTCATCTCTCATATACTTCGCCTTCATTACCTTACTTACTAACAAATTTGGAGCCATTATGAATCTCCAAATTTGTTTTGCCAGTAAGGCAATGTTGAAGGCCTCCAAGTCTCTAAAACCTAATCCTCCTCTTCCCTTAACTTCTGAAAGCTTCTTCCAGCTTGCCCAATGTACACAGGTGTCCTTTTCTCCCTTCCCCCACTAGAATCTCGCTATTTTACCTGTGATTTGTCTGCACAATCCCCTTGGAAGTCTAAAGCAAGCCATCACATATGTTGGCATAGCTATAATCACTGATTTGACCAGTATTTCTTTCCCTCCTTGACTCAAAAGTTTTTGTTTCCAACCTTGCAGCTTGTTATTAATTTTGTTCTTGACAAATGCAAAGACCTGTGTCTTTGATCTTCCAATTGCCATTGGGAGTCCCAGATAGGTTCTGTTCCTTGTCTCTTTGATGTTTTCTAATTCCTCCCTCACTCCATTCTTCCTTTGATCAGTGGTATTTTTGCTATAGAAGATAGCTGACTTTTCAAAATTTACTACCTGTCCGGATGCTTGACCATATCTTTCCAAGATGCTTTTGACCTTCCTTGCCTCCTGCTTGGCAGTATAGTAGAGAGTCATCTGCAAAAAAGAGGTGAGAAACCATCGGACTGTCCTTGCATATTTTGATCCCTGTTATTTCCTTGTTCACCATAGCTTTGTGAATCAAACATGATAGTCCTTCAGCACATATAATAAACAAGTACGGTGATAGAGGGTCTCCTTGCCTAAGCCCTCTACTCGGTTGAACACAGCCTACCTTTTGCCCATTTAAGTTGAAGGAGTAGGTCACAGTAGATAGGCAAGACATAATCCATCTTACAAAAATTGGACAAAACCCCATTTTCACCGTAACTCTCCCCACATATTTTCATTCGACTCTATCGTAAGCTTTGGACATGTCTAGTTTAAGAGCCATAAATCCTACCCTTCCCTTTCTCCTATTTTTCAAAAAATGCAGGATTTCATGTGCAACTACTACATTATCAAGGATTTGTCGGCCTGGGATAAAAGTGGACTGAGAGGTACTAATACAATGATGCAAGACTACTTTCAATCTATTAGCTATAATTTTAGAAATGATTTTATACAGGACATTGCATAAGCTAATAGGTCTAAAATGCATCACAGATTCAGGAGTATCAACTTTTGGAATCAAAGAAATAATAGTATCATTCACAGCTTTGAGCAAATGCCCCGTATGAAAGAAACTCTTTATAGCTGCCACCACATCAACCTTGATAATATCCCAATAGTGTTGAAAAAATAGATGAGACATACCGTCCGTTCCTGGTGCTTTATTAGGGTGCATAGAGAACAAACCTTTCCTGATCTCACTTTCCTCCACTTGTCGTATCAGTTGGTCATTCATATGGCTCGAAATAGTGCTTGGAATTTCAGCTAGGATGTCCTCAAAACAGTCCGGGTTAGTTGTGGTAAAAAAGGTCTTTGTAGTGCTCATAAAGTTCCTCCTCAATCTCATGTTCCTCCTTGCACCATGTCCCATCCTTTTTCTGCAATGTACTGATCTTGTTTCTCCTCCTCTTTGCCATGACCGAAGAATGGAAGAATGCTATATTTTTGTCCCCTTCTTTGAGCCACTTACTCATGGATTTTTTACTCCAAAACATCTCTTCCTCTTCATATGCTTTAGTCAATTGTGCTTTTAGGTCATCAACTTGTACTCTTTTCCCATCATCATTCCTTGCTTTCACTTTAGCCAATTTCTCCTTTAACTCTTTAATTCTAACTTTTGAGTTTCTTTGCACACTTTTCCTCCATTCCAGAATAGCCATGCGACATTCCTTTATTTTTGTAGCCACTCTGAACATCCTGAACCCTGACTTCACCTTTGTCCATGCTCCTTGAATCACCCTTTTTGCTTCTGGATTTTGCGTCCATCTTTGATCAAAGTAAAATCTCCGTTTTCTCCTTCTGTTTTCTGGGTTTGTATCCACAAGTAGCATTAGATGATCAGAAGCTTCAGTTTCTAAATGAGTACACTGTGTCTTCTCATATCTTTGCAGCCATTCGGTGCTGCATAAACATCTATCCAACCTCTCTTTCACTTCCCCATCCCCCTCCCAACTATTACACCAAGTCCACGGGACCCCTTGATAACCTAAGTCAACCAGGTTATTGTCTTTGATAAACCTGTTGAACTCCCTAAAGCATCTTTCAGCTCTATCTCTTCCTTCCCACTTCTCCTCACTAGATCTCAAATCATTAAAATCTCCTACAATTATCCAATCCGCCCCCCAGTCCCTCATCCTATCCTCTAAAAATTTCCATTGTTCTTTTCTAATGATACTATCTATGCTTGCATAAACACACACTAACCCCCAGTATCCTTTCGTATCCTTGTCCTCAACTCTAGCACTAATGCACCAATCAGTACTTACAATCTGGTCTAATGTCACCTCATTGTTCCAAAATAATGCTAGACCGCCTGCTCTACCTATCGAGTTCACAAAATAGCTATTGTCATACTTAATCTTCCTTTGTACCTTACCCATAAATCCTTCCTGGTTCTTTGTTTCACAAAGGAACACCACCTTAGGAGAGTGGAAGTTAGTCACTTCCTTTAGTTGGGGAATTGTCAAGGGTCCTCCTGCACCTCGACAATTCCACACCATAACTTTCATTTACACTTTGGAGGCATTCGGGGGTTAGCCTCCATTTCCCCTATTGTACCATCATTTATTTGATCCAATTTCATTACCTTTACCTTCGGTACATTATCATCATCCTCCTCCATTGGCTGTATCCCTTGAAACATACCATCAACCTTCCTTTTTGCATACAAATCCTGCGTTTCTTGCCCATTTGTATCTGTCTTTAAGGATGTTTTAGCCGACCTCCCTCTTCTTTTAAAACTGCTTCTTTTTTCAGTTTTGTTGTCTTCTTCCCCTGGAGTAGCCGTCTTCCTTTGCATTATTGCATTTGTCCCCTCTTGCTTTATTGACCTTATCACCGAACTTTCACTTTCTTTTTTTGAACTATCCATTTCCATTTCCTCATTATCTACTGGTGGGGTTACTTTGCTCATTCCTTTTATCCCTTCCTGATCCCTACTCTCCTTTTCACCATTTCCCTCCATTAAGACCACTGCCAAACTTTCATCCCTTTGGTTTGCCTTATCATACTGCCTGCTGTCCTTTAATATCTCATCCCACCTCTCTTCATTTTGTCTCTTCATCATTTTCTCCTTATCCTCCCTTTCCTTTCCCACCAACACTCTACTATTTTTTCCCCCAAGATTTAATGTATCATCAGACATTTGTACCCCAGTTTGAACTTCACCACTAGGAGACCCTGCCCCCACCCTCTTTCCACCAATTTCACTTTCTCCTTCCAGTCGTCCCTTTAAGGGAGATACCATTATATTTCTAGCTCTCATCCAGGCACCATATTGTTCCTCTCGCTTGTCCCCCCCACCCTTCCTACCACCGTACAAGTCCTATCACTATGCCCAATGATACCACACCTGTAGAAGAAATCTGGGCGGCGTTCATACCTGAACTCAACCCACACTGCCTGATTCCTAAAGTTGATCTTTGTCCCTCTAACCAGTGGTTTCGTTATATCTACCTCAGCCATAATTTTCATGTGGCGACCCTTTTTCCTACCACTTGCTGGGAGAATCACTCCCCTAATTGATTTAAAGATCCCTCCTATTTTTATACCCATTGCTCTGCTCAACCAATGCACCGGTAGGTTCCATAGTTGAATCCAAAGAAAGGAATGCTGGAAAAAGCTGCTGTTTCTATCATACCCCTCTACCCACTCCTTCACTATCAGCACTTGGTTGTCCATAACCCAAGACCCTCCAGAAATGATCTTTTCTTCTTCCCTTCATCTCCCAGATGGAACTGGAATAAGTTAGGACCTAACTCAGTCACTTTCATCTTTGAGGGGTATCCCCATGCATGATTTGTAAAATTCTTTAACCCCGTGAAGTTGGCAATTTTTTCACCTATCAGCTTTCCTACTAGACTTCCTTGACACTCAATGACGCCTTCTTCCAAGTCCTCACCACTCAGGTCGACACCTCCTAACTCTGTTTCAGACATGTCGAAATTTTGAAAGGCTCTTTCTAGGGCGTCCGCCATTCCTGTGTTGTGAGCTCCTTGAGAAACCAAGCACTATTTCTGAGCTATGAGTGACCTACTGACAGACCTGTGATGAATTGCAAAGAAAGACGAAACTGTGTTATCCGTACACCCTAACAAAACTAACCAGAAAGACAGAGAGGAACTAGACTGAAAAAGCACAGGAACAAGAAGAACGATAAGAAAAAAGAAAAACAAATACAACTATCCCACTTTCGACCACATAAAAGCACTAAAGAAAAGGGAAACAAATATGACTATCCAACTTCCGACCACATAAATGCACTAAAACTCTGTCTCAATGGATCATATCTTGCCCAAAGCGTTTACTCCTCCAACCGTTGCCGAACAACTCAGACTTAGTCCCCCATTTTGAGCCGGATTATTCGTGGCTTCTGGACAGGGAACATGAAAGCAAAGGTTGAACTTGAGATTTGATTTTAGATCTGAAATGTTAAACTCTTGGAATATGTGCTGTGTGTTTTTTCCTCACCCACTCTCCTACACCGAGGAGGGAAACCTCTAAAGTTAGAGAGAGGAGCTCTCAAAGAGAGAGATGGTAACGGATTAGAGTTTTAGGGTTTGAAATTGTCAACCTCAATGCTCCTTGATCGATATCTGTTTCGTTTTTTAATAATTGGCATTCCTTTTTGGTTTTTCGTTATACTCTTGGTAATATTGGAGCTTTTGATTTGTATGTTGATGGGCTGTGAATATTTATCTGGCCAAATAAGTGGGAAAAAAGTAGAAATCTTTGAGGATTATGTGGCAATTTGAATGATTTCTTTCTTTAAAAAAAATAAAATTATAAGGGTATATAAATGTTGGATTTTTCTTTTTTTTTTTTATTTTTTGAGAATTTGTTTTTCGGTTTGGAGCTGAATCAGTGGATGAAAGATTGGATAATTTTTTTATGGATTAGAAATCCGATTAGTAACATTTGTAAATTTTTTTAATTTATTTTTATGAATTAATCCTGTCACTAAATAAAATATAGAGGTTTCGCATTAGTGTTTTGAGTCACTTTGTTACTTGATGATCTAATTTTCGTTTCCTTATAAAAAGAAAAGTTTTATTACGTAGAATGCTAAAATAGTCTAGTACGAACTGATTTTGGATAAATCGAGCATGTTTTCAGGATAATGAAATTTTATTAGTGTATTGCTACATTTTATAAACCAATATCTACTCGTAAAACATACTAAAAATAAATTCCAAATTAAACAATCTCAAATCACAAGTGTCATACTAGTCATTATTTACAAAAATACCTTTCCATGCTTTGTAATTGAGATCATTATATTCTCTCTTTTTTTTCTATATATACTTTTGAGAAAGATCCAAGAATAAAAAGCAAACTAGAAAGCATAACACTATAACTCATTGCATTTTTTCGTCAAACTTGAATAGAAACCAAAATACATAAGAAAGTTTAATTTGTGATACAAATTTTATAATCTCTTTAGAAAAGGGTGGGGCTAAATCCACACCCCTCTAGTCTAAATCCCACACTTTACACCAAAATGTCTATAAAGCCCACATTATTTATCAGGATTTCATAGGAATTTCTTCAATATAAAAACTAACATTTTGTGGTGGATGGAGCCAATCAAATTGATCTTTTCCTCTACTTAACTGCATACTTTTATCGTACCCCATCCTTTCATTCCAATACTGAAGACTTGTAGTAACAACTATCATCATCAACTAAAATATACTAGAGCATAGCCAAAATTTACCAGAAAAATATTATTGATAATAAAAAACAAAAATTTCAGGATCAAAATTGGAGAGTGATACTTGATTTTCAAATATCTATTGATAATAAAAAAAAAATGATGATCATGGGAATGATTTCATAGTCACTTGGAACTAGTAGTTTGAAATTCTTCAACTGATAATAATAGTTGTTGTTATAGTTCATAAATATCAGAAGGTCAGAAATAGGGATGATGAAAGGACACAATTAAGTGGGGGGAAAATAAACTTAATTGGCACCATCTTTCCCACCACAAAAGATTAGTTTTGGTATTGAAAAAATTCCTATAAAATCCTCATAAATAGAATGGGATTTATAGACATGTTGGTTTAAAAGGTGTGAATTTCGACTGAAGGGTGTCGATTTAGCCCCACCCTTTAGAGAAACAACCTTATATTATGCACCTACTTTCATTTGCGTAAAACCTACCTAATTACCTATAGATAGAACTAATATGCATATGGATTATTTACTAGCCTTGAAGATACAAGAAAATCCTTTCCCATTTAATCGTTCCTTCAATTATAAGTTCTTCAATTATTTTTCATGTGTGCAAGCCTGACCGACAAGAGAGCTCATGGGAACGAGGCCATTAAGGCTCCAGATGCTGACTAGTTGTGGGACAATTCCTCGCTAACAAACTATCAAGGATGGAACATCAATTTGTGGATCTAGCTAACTTTATTAGTTTAATTTATATATTATAGCTAACTTGTTTTCTCTTTATTAGGTTTCCAAGAAATTTGCAATTTCAGCAAGAACACACTTGCTCTTCATGTTCTCCACATAGTAGCATTAATCTACAAATTGAATGACATCAATTGAGCGTATATGCTAATGGAGTAATGGTTCAAGTTTTCTTCTTCTTCTTTTTTCAAAAAAAAAAAAAAAAGAAATCAAATTCTTGGGGGTGCAATCTTATAATTCAATATAATCCAACCACCAGGATCACCTCAATGATTAGAAGAAGGTTCTTAGAATTCTTATCACCATCAAGTTCTGGATTCAAACCAATTGGGGATAAGAAGAGCGTTAAGAAAGGGTGAGAAGATAAAAAATAATAAAAAAATAATCAACATTGTCCAACTTATTATGCTTAGATATTATTGAAATATCTATAACACCTTGACTCATATTAATTTAACTAATTTATACATGTAAACTTTATTAAATTTGTGGTATACCGACAATTTACATGAGCCCATTTGAGAAAATTTTCTATCATATGTGTACCATCAAAAACCAGATATGAACTGCCAATTCCAAATTTCCAACTGATGATTAAAATGTGCTATAGTTGATGGAGAATAATTAGTGGCAGATGAACCCATGAATTGGGTGGAGTTACCCGCAAGAAATGTGCTAGAGTCGCGTGCGGTGGAGACCGACTTTCACAATAAGCGGAACGGCGGAGTAGGTGTCTACGCGTTTTGCATGGCTCTAGATGTGACTGAATTTGTGGTCTCTTTTTCCGAGAATTTATTGCGCAAGGCAATCTCCTCTGCCTCTCTTCAACATCTTGCTACTATGTATTGATTTTTGATTGCTGTCATTTTGGTACTTTAGGCTTAGTTTGGTAGCTTAGATTTGATGAGAAAATAAAAGAAAGTGAGAGAAGATATGTTCGGAAGTTGTGAAGCGACGGAAAAGAGAGGAAATAGAAAGATTTGGATGCATCAATCTGACAATAATAGTTGAAAAAACAAAAAAAAAAAAAGTTGAACCAAACTTTATAAAAAATTTTTAAACTATCATTTTTATTCCTAAATGTCTATTGAACAAAATTTTATTAACATATGTATCCAATATCATTTTATTTTTTTTCTAAACTTCTAAACAACGTCAAAACTAAATCTCGTCTTTTCTTTTCTTTCAGACCCGTTTGGATTGCATTTTCTGGATTATTTATAGAAAAATTACTGTAGCGATTTGATATATGTGAGGTAAAAAGGTAACAGGGAAATGTGTTCACGGAAAACGTAGTAATTTTTCTGAGGAAAATCGCCATCCAAATTTCTTTTCTTTTCTATCCTAAACTCCCAAACTAGATGTTAGTGAAAATTGGTTTCATTTTCGAAGTTGTCAAAATATTACTTAGGTTGGAAAGACAAAATAAGTCTTGAGGGCATGACTCATAAATTCCGAGGGAATGACTCACAAATCCCTTTTTTCATTTATAACACACCATTAGGAAAATTAAATCTCGCGACTCAAGATTGCTTTGTATTTATCTACAGTAAATTCGTCGTGTAAACTTTTAATTTTGACGAGACAATTTAGAATTGTCATAAATGCATTAGTAATAAAATCTCAAGAGTCCCTTTTGCACTTCAAAAGTACGATTTTACTTGTCTAAACTCAAATTTATAATGTCAAGACAAAAGGAAATCGAATTGCATTATTAATCAGGCAAGTGCTATTGCCCCAAAAAGAAGAATAAAGGGGGCAAATGGTGGTATGGTATCTCAATTCATGTTGTGGCGTTTTCAGGCTGTAAGTGGGAACTATACGGCGTCGCTCACGTGAAATTGCTCTTTCATGAAGATTTATCAAAGCTAAAATTGTACTTAGTTATACTACTTAGGATGTAAACAAACAATAGATTAGGACTACACAAGTCAACTTGCGGTGGCGTCATATACATCACTGTCCAAATAGCAGGTTAAATACGCACTAAAAATTATAAATCTGTAAAATTAACAGACACCATAAATCTAAAAAGTTATGAACATATTTGAAATATACGAAACTTCATTTTATGCAGGTTGCAATCGCCAAACCTGTTAATCAATGATTTTAAACTCCAAAATATTAATGATTAGATTTGTCGAAATGAATCCAAGATCCAGAAAATTTTTACATCTGATAACCGGATCTGAAATAAATTTATATCTAACAACAAAACAAGCGAAAAAAGAATCTGAAAAATCTCCATAGAAACCTATAGGAGAAAAGAAAATTCTCACTAGCAACCTCAAGGAAAAATAGAAAACTCTCATTAAAAAAATTTAGGTGAGACTTTATTAAAAAAAAGACAAAAGTCATGGGAAGGAGACCCTTAAACGGAAGGCCTTTGACAAGAGAGAAAGGAGTAAAACGAAATTGGAGAAGATGAGAGATAAAGAAGAAAAGATTGAAATATTCATGTTTAACTTATTATGTTTAGAAGAGATTCTAATTGTTCGATCATGCATGTTAACAAACAAAGGATTTTGAACGTTTTTTCCTGCTCCTTTGGCACATTTTTTAGTCCACAGGTAACACATCCTCTTAGCAAGCTGATTTCTTAGACATATTCACTATACTAGCATTCATTTTTGGAAAACTTTTAATAGGAATCAACTCAAGCATGATACCACATCCAAATTCCAATTACATGAATGGAAGAGTACAAAAGGGTCCACAACACTGTCATATGTGACATGTGATGTTGATGGAATTTCATGGAGAAGCATGACAGAAGTGAATGTGCATTTACTCTACAAGCCCACTAGCAACAAATTTGGGTCATAATGAAACTATGGCTTTGATCTTGTCAGTTTACAGGATAATCTCCAGGAATTTGAGAGAGTTTTCTGTTTTGACAAACCACCTTTGAAGAGCTAATCTGGGGAAGCATATAGTAGAGATTTTAAGTATGTATATCACTGCTGTGGTATCCCTCTGGCCACAGAAGTGGAACTTAATAACAGGGATTATCTTAGACAAATTAAACACACAGGTCAGGTGATAAATTCTTTTATCTGATTTTTCCAAACAAGTTGCAGATCCAGTTCAACTAATTGAACAACCTCATATGCACTTTCTCAAGGTGAAAAGAACCAGCCCTTGTGGAGAACATGGGAGTGGGACTTTGTTGTCTGGATATACATAAAAGCTGAGGTTAGTTGGCCTGGACGCCCTTAGTACAAGGACAGGGTGACTTTCACTTCTGGCTACTGATCATTTAGATAACTACAAAGAGCCCAGCTTACATATGTTAGGACAAGTAGACACACGGATACCATTACATCAAAAGAATTAGACAAATTTGTGAATCTCTTGGTTTTCAACCTCTTCAATAATAAGAGCAATAATTGCACTACATTAAGAACAATACACAACAACATCATCTTAAACTCCAGACAGTAAAAGCAATCTCTAATTCTTAAAAATAAACTCCATTGAATACAGATGTAGGGATTCCAGTGGTACACATCCATATCCATTCCTAGCTCACAAGAATTTCCAGCAAAAAGAGATGCACCGCTTAGTAATATCAAGACTTTGATCCTGTGATGACTGCCTTCATGCAAGAAGACACTGACAAAACAAGCCCGAAGGGAAAGCCAAAGAGAACCGAAGTTGAAAGAAAAATTAAGAACCCTGACTAAGTACAGGAACTAGACCTTCAAATTTGTATAAGTAATTGTCACCACTAATCATGATGTGTCAAGTGTTCTACCATCTTTGAGGAGAAATGATCCCAGCTCCAAATAATCTTGTTCAAGAGCAAAAACATATGTTTGACTGCAGTATCATCTGTAACTACAAAGTTAGCTTTTAGAACCATTAAAGTGTTCGATCTGTCCTCAAGTTTAACTAACTGACCAATTTGTCAAAGTTAGGCAGTACCAGCTCAAGCGAACATGTCTTCAGTAACAAATGATGATTCAGTGTCCATATAAGGTTCTGATGGACATTGAAGTTGCTCATAATTTAGCTGTCTAGATGCTTCGTACAAAGCAATGCCAACACTCACAGACAAATTGAGACATCTAACGTATGTTTCAACCATGGGGATTCGTATAGCACCACCACCATGTGGTTCTGTCTTACAATCAAGAAGGGCTTCAGGCGGCAGGCCACTGGTTTCTGAGCCAAATACAAGCCAATCGCCCTTCCTATAAGAAACTTCCTGCACCAATACAAGTCAAATTCTGGACAAATCACATTAAGAAGGAGCAGGTTTCAATATCCAACTCCCCTTGGATTGAACACTAAAACAGATTTCACTGGGAGGAAAATATTCACAAAAAGAGGTATAAGCAACATGTAAACAACCCTTCCTTCCAGAAGGATTTTAAAGTCATAAACTGTAGGTAATCATGCCAAGTGAAATCTGGTAAGATGTGAACTTAGAGAAATGAAATCTTGATTGCTTTCTAAAATAAGATTGTGAGAAAACTAAAACATTTGCTAAAATCAGATAGAGAGCTATATGAGGTGACTCGAAATGGTAATACTGTTAGCGGGCTAATAAGTACTATTTAGTCTTTGCTAATAGTTCGAGACAGAGAACTATTTTTAAAGACTTGCATGAATTTGAAATTGCAAGAAATCAGACGAAAATTTTTGAACAATAGGAAAATTGTGAAGCAGGTCTAGTGGAGATGTCCAGTATGTGTATATCACCACATCCACTCCCCATTTTCTACTTCAATTGACATCTTAAGAAATACCACAGATTTAAGGCATGCAATATACGAACTTAAGAATCAGGACTTTAGAAAGCACAAGCATATATTAGTTTGGAAAACATTTCATGTTAGGGAATTTAGGCAAATGCATAAACATGAGATTGAGATATGGTCCTGAACATAAACTCCACGCTTGACATATCTAAAAATTCCCTCACAGGACTGTATTATTGTACAGTCTTTTAAGACAAGCCAACCCATGAACACTAATTAAATACTATGATCTGCCAGATAAAAACACAGCTAAGGGACTTTTAGAGTAAGCAACTTTTACAACAGAAAAGCCAATGATCACTTCACTTTGCTTCAAATTTATGCCCTAAATTCGCTTTTAAACAAAATCAATAGTTAACTGATAACTCATGATGCATTCCATCAAGCTCTCCATGTTAATTTTGTCATTTATTTATATTTACTAAAAAGGGGTGGGGGGGAAGAACTGAAGAAAAGTCAAAGCTGTGAGAGCAATGGGACACAATTTCAAAACTGTACATTCAATCACCACATTTAGCGATGATGCAATATATTATAGAGATTTCTGCGATTTCAAGAAGCCAAGAAAGTTTTCACTTTTCAGTGCCCTGTGTTTTACCAAACCAAAAGATGCTAAATGATGTCATGAGAAATGAAACTTAAACAAAGTCATGGACAAAATGAAGCACCAAGTCACTGAATGAACAGTCAAGTTCTTAAAATTGATAAATCATTAACAGGATAAAAGCACTCACAGAATGAACAGTAGCTCCTCTCTTAGTAAATGCTAGCAGCCTTTTTTCCCCAGTCTGAGAAAGTAAATGCACCTTAATCTAAAGTATAGAAAAGAGTGCATAAAATTCAAGGAGCTATATAACCTGTTGACTGAAATAGTCACGGAATTCTCCCCATGAGCCATGCACTTTAACAACTACATATCTGATGAAATATCAAGGTTTCAACATTTCTCCAAATTTGAGTATTACAAATTGTAATTTAAATCCTACAACTAAAGCACAAAACAATCATGAAAGACAAAAGAATATGGAAATGTTACTGCAGATGCAAAGATTCAATAAGGCATAGTTTGCTGATTGCAGAAGTCAAGCCTGAGACTCGAAACTTATGGGGGTAAGATGTGGATAATGCTAATTAAGACAACATGAAAGAAGGTGAACAAGAGAAAAACATTTATAGTCAGGAATTGTATCTGTGTAACATTCAGTTGAAACACAGGCATTGCATTATTGTATACTCCAGAAGGATACGGCCAATAATCAAGTCCAGCACGTTTTAATTTTGTATCATCAACCTGAAACCCCAATGGCTGAAAAAGAAGAACTAGTAATATTATCAAATTTGGAGAACCGAAACTGTGTGGATGAAAGCAATATTTTCTGATATGTTGTGTGGAAAAGAAATTTAGAGAAAAAAAAAAACTACATTAATGGATACCTCAACCAGATGTAGTCCAACTGCTGATGCTGCACAAGTTCTGGCTATGCACCCAGTGTTTCCAGGTATCTGTCCATCACGATCACAAAATATCAAAATCAGTCAAGATACTGCCCATGCTGAAAAGGATGGACTCTCTGCCAGTACAACATGCAATACAGTGAGACAAATCCACAAACAGCATTACAGAGGAAAAATTAATAACTCAGCTACCATAATCTTATTTGCTGGAACATTTACATTCCAAATAATAACTCAATATATCACCAACGAAAATAAAATAAATAATCTATGAATGTCTTATTGCTAGAACATCTCCAAGAATCACGCACAAAAAGGCAAATAAGCTCTACTCTGCTTATTTCTTGGATATATGCATCTCAAAGTCCCAGGTCAGAATAAAAGAAAGGACTGCCTGCTGCAGTCATGCAGCATCATCATTTAAAGACAACTTAGTTTATATGTATAAATAAATGGATTATTTGTTCCCAAAATAAGTCTAGAAATTGACTTCCTATTCGTCTTTGTTGTTGTTCCTTCTTCCCCGTTGTGCTTTTTTTACCAAACTCTGTCCGTTGGAAAATTTCTAAATCCACATAAATTGAACAAACGAATAAATCAAGGGACAAGAATGATGAGGGAAAGTAAACTATGAACAAGAAGTGACAATAAAAATCAAGTGAATGATAAAGTGGTGCAAAAGGAAAGAAGTAATGAGAACTAGCAGCCAAGGGTTTTTTGGGAGGCAAAAGGACTATTTTTTACTCTCCAAATCTCAAAACTTACACAAATAGTAGTAGCACATATTTATACAGGAATTGTGTTGGCAAACTTTGGACTTGTGGTTAGCCAACTTAACAAAACTTCAACACAAAGAAAACAAACAAACTGCTTAAGAAAGCTAAGTAGCTGACTAAAACATATTAAGGATACAACTTATCCAATTGACTTCCAAAGTGATTGCAAGCCAAGCTCCCCATCTACAAATATACTTTTTGACACACAAACTACATAGACAAAATAATGAAGCTTGGTTTACAAAATATTCTAACATTACCTTCCTGAAACCAAGCACTTCATCAGAATTAGATTAGAGGATTAGAATTAGATTAGAGTTACTCATCACCCATAGCGCGACAGAGTTTTCCATTTAGATCATTACTTGAGATGGCATTGGACATAATTCTGATAAAGAGCTTGGTTTGATTTTAGAATATCCATTTAAACCAAGCTTCATTACTTTGTTAGTTTATGTGTCAAAATATAATTGGTAGAAAGGGAGGTTGGCATGTGATCACTAAGGAAGTCAATTGGATAAGTTGTGTCCTTAGCATGTGTTAGCCAGCTACTTAGCTTTCTTAAGCAGTTTGTTTGTTTTCTTTTTGTTGATGCTTTGTTAAGTCGGCTAAGCACAAGTCCAAAGTTTGCCGATCCACTTCCAATCTTAATATGTACCACTAATATTTGTATAAGTTTGAGGTTTGGATAATAAAAGGTATATTTCTTTGCCTCCCTAAAGGCCCTTGGCTGCTAGCCCTGATTACTTCTTTCCTTTTACACCACTTTATCTTTCCTTTGTTTTTTATTGTCACTTCTTGGTTCTAGGTTATTTTCCCTTATCTTTTCTGTGCAATGACTTACATTTTTGTTCACATTATGTGGGTTCAAAAAATTTCCCAACAACTGCTCTTCTGCACACCCCCCCCCCCCTTCTCCATCAAGTTTTTATGCATACATCAAGAGGGAAGACTAAAGCAGAAAGCATGGCATGTATCCTCCAGCCTCTTTCACCCCCAATAACTCCCTCTTCACCACCACTGTCAACATAAAGACCACCTCAGAAGCCCTTCTCATCGTCAGGAGTAAAAGTAAACCAAAGCCATCCCTCTTCCAATAATTTCCAATAGATGTATCAATATTTGGATGAAAAACCCATAAACAGACTGTTTCTTTAGTATTCATTG
This sequence comes from Coffea eugenioides, assembly GCF_003713205.1. Lineage (NCBI taxonomy): Eukaryota > Viridiplantae > Streptophyta > Magnoliopsida > Gentianales > Rubiaceae > Coffea > Coffea eugenioides. Next base: position 31,195,130 of record NC_040036.1, on the reverse strand, counting down.
CTTTATGACTGCCTGTTGTTTAGTCCTGCTTGTTAAAAAAAAAAAAAAAAAAACACTTCAAGCATGTAGATCAAAATTCTTTCCATAAGCTAGAAGCTGAACAGTTGGAAAACATCGAGCAGTTCACTCAAAGATGAGAAGTATAACTGTTGATACAACAACTTGCAAGAAAAGTACACATGATTCACAATCTTTATTCACTTACATCACAACTAATACAATTCTACAGCCCATAATCACATGACAAAGTTCTTACAAACACACTAAACTTGGACAAATACAATCCTTTTAACTATAGAACATCCTTATTTACTAACAGGAAACCTATTCCATGAGAAATAACTAAAAACTTAATTTTCTCTTGTCCACTGCCACTTCAATGCATTAGTTTGAAGCGGAATCATCACCATCACCTCTAGGCTCTATCTTCTTCTTCTTGCAAGGTCCAGAAACAATTTCAGCCAATTTCTTAACGGCCATTCCTGTCACCGACTTCTTCTTTGCAGGAAATATGCTATCAGATTTACCTTTGCTTCCCACTCCCCCATTATTCTTGCTCTCCCTGTCTGCCATTTTTTCTCTGTCCTCTCTCTATCTTCAAATCACTCTCTACCTTCTAGTCTCAACCTTTACCTTAATTTGCTTTAGCTCTTTGTGGTTTCTAGCCTTAGTATTAAGCCATATTTATAGGTGCCAAACTGGTAATTTCTGTATTCCTTCCAGTAAATTGCTGTTGTGTTTCTATCTTGCTTCTACATTTCATACTCCTGTGTTCTATCATGCACTTTCTTCTTGCATTTCATCTTACATATACGTTTGATGGTGTGGGAGTGTGGTTATGTGTGCATGATAGTTCGTATGATGTCTATTGCCTGAACATTTCCATGTGTTTTCTAAGCCTGTGGTTGTGTGGATGAGCACGCATAGTTTAACAAAAATCCAGCCTTTTTTTTTATTGCTATCTTCTCTTTAGTAATCTAGCCTTAGTATTAAACTATATTTATAGTTGTAAAACTGGTAATTTCTGTATTCCTTCCAGTAAATTGCTATTGCGTTTCTATCTTGCTTCTACATTTCATACTTCTGTGTTCTATCATACACTTTCTTCTTGCATTTCATCTTACATATACGTTTGATGGTGTGGGAGTGTGGTTGTGTGTGCATGATAGTTCTTATGATGTCTATTGCCTGAACATTTCCATGTGTTTTCTGAGCCTGTGGTTGTGTGGATGAACACGCAGAGTTTAACAAAAATCCAGCCTTTTTTTTTATTGCTATCTTCTCTTTAGTAATCTAGCCTTAGTATTAAACTATATTTATAGTTGCAAAACTGGTAATTTCTGCATTCCTTCCAGTAAATTGCTGTTGCGTTTCTATCTTGCTTCTAAATTTCATACTTCTGTGTTCTATCATACACTTTCTTCTTGCATTTCATCTTACATATACGTTTGATGGTGTGGGAGTGTGGTTGTGTGTGCATGATAGTTCGTATGATGTCTATTGCCTGAACATTTCCATGTGTTTTCTAAGCCTGTGGTTGTGTGGATGAGCACGCATAGTTTAACAAAAATCCAGCCTTTTTTTTTATTGCTATCTTCTCTTTAGTAATCTAGAAGGGGGTAAGCCAGGAGAAGTATTCCAGAACTCGTACGCGGACATGCCATCCAGCCACGGGCTATCAACCCAATGGCAAAGTGAAACAACAAAAATTTAACCTTTCCAACGAAAAGTTGAACATTGCCGTCCTGATTCTCATATGTGACGGTGGATTTCTATATCAAAGAAATTGCTCGGAATAAAAGATGCAAGCACCCAGGACATTGCTGGGAACAAGAACATGCCCTTAATAGAAAAGCAACAGAAAATGTAGTCAAATGATTATTCTTCAGTTCAGAAAAAATAAGACTAATTTTCCTCTGCACCCTGGGATATCAAGCCCCTCCCACCGCCTCAACTCCACCCTCACCCCCCACACCCAAAAAAAAAAAGGAAACTTTGAACAACGGTACTAAAAAGCAACATATTAGCAGATTTTTCCCCCGCGGGAGGGGGGGTTGTGGAGGGGTCCCTTTTAATATGCAAGAATTTCTTGAATATTGTAGTAACGAATTAGAAACGGTCGTTTTGAGATCAAGTAGTACCTGAGGAGAAACCAACACGACTTGAAGAAGTCTATTCTGGGAAACTTCATTGACAGGCTCCCCAGCTCCACTAGGCAAAGCTTTCACACCACCCCTTTCAGCTATGCAAAATTTTAAAGAAAATTAGTACAACAGTAGAACTAACAATATCAATTTCGAAAGTAACAAAATGGGTTCTACTAAAACTAAACAAAATACGCTTTTTCTGTTTTTTAAACGTACTTTTAGAGGAGAAAGAGGAGATTGAATGAGAACGCGAATAGAGGAAAACTTGGAATTTAGGCTTTGTCGGTGGAAAATAGAAAAAGGGATGCAAGATTGGAGCATTGTAGCCGAAATTGGACGGTGGACTTATTGTTATGTTTATTGTTTTGGAGTTCATTTCCAGAGTGGACTGTGTTGCCTAATGCTTTGGTTTATCAGCAAGGAAGAAGAATAGAATATGTCTAGAGCCTAGAGCCTAGAGCAGGCACTTTATTAGTAAATCTAAAAAATTCCCAAGATTTTGAAATGGGCTAACTTTTACCCCATCTTAATTTCACATAACAATTTCGTGGAAAAGGGAACATTTGATGCACCTTCGTTTTTTTTGTGTTTTAGGTCCAAAAAAAACCTTTATATATTTGTCACATAGAATTAAGAATTGTCATGATAATAATTAGTACGACCTATTTCCAAATTTTGGTTAACTTTTGATAGCTTCTTCGGAGGTTTTCTTCAAAAAACATATTGTCTACTGAATATAACTTTGAAAAATAGTTTTTTTTTTGTATTCTTTCAATGGCAGCATTTTGCTCACCAATTAAGGAGTGGTTATGGAAGTTTTGATTTGACTAAGTGAATATTTATTTTTAATTTGGTATAGATTAGTGTCTTTTTTATGGATTAGAAATGAAAAGTTGCGCATTTTTAATTCACTTAAATAATTACAAAAGATGTTGATGGCGTGAAAAATTACTCTAAGTTAGTGGAGAAAGAAATTAAAATTTTGTTCTTAGAACTGAATAACAAGCACAAATAGTTTAATTTCATATACATTATTCATTGTCTAGAAATGGAAAAAGTTTTCCAATATCATAAATAGGTAAAAAAAAAATATTGATGGAGTTTAATTTATTTTGGTTTTCAAAGTTCTTATCAAATATTTGTCCCTTTAAATCTATGAAAGATTAAAACAAAATGGGGGAAAAAGTTTTAAGGCTTTAAGTTAGTAAAATCTTTCATAACACTAACTAACGTGATTGAAATAAATCAAGTATATCAAAATCGTAAATTTTTTATTGAGATTTTAAGTGAAAGTTCTTTTTAAAAATATGTCAGTAAAAACTAAAGATCAACAATATATATGTAGAAAACAGAAATAAAAGAAACTCCAAGGACCGGGCTTGCAAATTCAGTTCCTATATAAGCATGCCGCGCAATCGAAATCACGTGAGTTCTATTCACCGGCACCGTTGTTCTACAGAGACCTGGCTGACATTTTTCTCCTCAGAAAAAATTGAGGTACGAAGAATATGTACATATATATATAGATATATATCTGTTAATAAATCTATATATTTCTGCTTCGATTTAGGGTTCCGATTGACAATCGAATTTCTTAATCAGGTAGTTAATTTTGACGATTATGACGGAAAGTATCTTAAATTTGTTTTTTCCTTTTGAGATTTTCATTAGTTTCTTTGATGAAATTGATTAGAGTTTTAGGGTTTGAAATTGTTAACCTTAATGCTCCTTGATCGATCTCTGTTTGGTTTTTTAATAATTGGCATTCCTTTTTGGTTTTTCGTTATAGTCTTGGTAATATTGGAGCTTTTGATTTGTATTTTGATGGGCTGTGATTATTTATCTCGCCAAATAAGTGGGGAAAAAGTAGAAATCTTTGCGGATTATGTGGCAATTTGAGCAATGAATTGTTTCTTTAAAAAAATAAAATTATAAGGGCATATAAATGTTGGATTTTTCTTTTTCTTTTTGATTTTTTTTTTTTTTTGAGAATTTGTTTTTCGGTTTGGAGCTGAATCAGTGGATGAAAGATTGGATAATTTTGGGGGACAGTAAAGGCCAGTTGTATGTATGATGATTTAAAGATGTCTATTACCCATGTTTCTCATTTTTTGTTTTTGGGTGACAATGGGAATTTTTGAGATGGAAATGAACAGGACCTAGCGCAGCCTAATTAACGGCTTCTTCAAGATTGTATCAAGGCTAACTTTTATGTTTCCATGGTAGTCCTTGAAATGCCTGCATGTCTTTACCAAAATTATATCCAACACTTGTATGTATGCATTTGGTTTTAAAATTTTTGTATCGGATATTAATTTGATACAAAATGGGGTTCTAATTGTTGAAAATGTTGCCTTGGAGATTCTAATTTATTTATGTGGCTTTGATAGTTAGAAGAATTATACTCTTATACTGAGCAACTGAAAGTATGTAACCATATGGCTTTGAATGATATTGGAATCTCTAACTACTCTGGTATTTTGCTGGAACTAACAAGGTTGCCAAACGGTCTATAGTGTCATTTAACACTTTGTTCTGCTGATTTTGGTAGCATTTAAATTGAGATCATGAGACTGCAGTAAATAAATATTTATACAAAGATGAACCATCTATTCTTTTGCTGAATAGCTTGTAAGCTTGCTTGTCAAGCAGTTTGTAAAACAGCAGGAAAGAAACCTGGTTTTTTGCTAATGGAGAAGGGAAAAGAATCTAGTCTGTTTGTTAATGATGGTTCATTCATGGAGAGATTCAAGCAGCTTCAACAGGAGAAGGAGCAGAAGGAAAAAGAGAAACTTGTGCCAGTAGAGCAACTTAAATCAGGCCCAAATCTATCAGGAACTTCAACACCTAAGCTTGTCATTGGTAAACCAATGATGAGTATTAAGGCAAATGATTCTCGTAAAACTTCTCAAGCTGCTTCGAGTGGTAAGCTTGCGTTCAGCTTGAAACAAAAATCGAAACTTGTGGCACCCCCTGTTAAGTTAGGTGAAGATGAGGATGAAGAAAAAACAGAAGCCGGAAATCCATCTGATGATGGACCAGTAAAGCGGCAGAAGTTGGGTGAGCCTGACGCTTTTCAGCAATCATCCAGACAAGTTGATGTTGGTAATTCCTTTCTTTTCATCTGGTTTATTCAGGGCTAAAAATATAGCAGGATTCTGCACTAAATTTAACTAGCAATGCACTGAAGTGCTTTGCTCTAGCAGAGAGAAGCATAGATAATTGTGATGCATGATGCTTCCCTTTTTGGCCCTTCTTGTTGATATTGGGCATGACTTGCTACGCATAAGATTTCAAATCCACAGACATTGACAAGGATCAATATTCTTAGTGAAGACAGCTGTCTTGCCTGATATTAGGATTTCAACATGGTAGACTTACATGTTGAGGGAACTGCTCCTTGATGGATTGGTTTAGTGTCCTGTAGAGTATTTTGTTACTCTATACCATAAATATATATTGATTTTGCACAATTGGTTACATTTTATCATTCTCAGCTAAGGTTTTTGACTGTTGGATGCTCTTTTCACTAGGCTGGCCGCTTTGGTTACTTATCTCCCCTGTTGCATAGTAATATCCATGTGTTAAATATTCTAGGCCCTCTGCTTTGTTCCTATCTAGTGTTTTTTCTTCCTCATGCAGTTTTACAGATCTCTTTTTCCCTTTGACTGGGTTGTAATGTCTGTACCAGTCTGATACTTCAAATTCTTTGTCTCTGGGCTGGGCTGATATACTATAAGTCATTGTGGCAGCTTTTAGACAATATGCTCATATTGCACAATGCTAGCTTGATTGTCGCCCTTGCCCTACCTTTTCAAAATTGTCTAGGCATGAAGTAGTCATGAAAGGGACAAAACATTCTTGAATTATTCTTATCTGATGAATGCAGTGTATACTATAATCCCATATCAACATTGCCGGAAAGGGATGTTCAATGAAAGATTTGGAAAATGTGGCAAGCCTGCTACAAGAGTAATTTACATTCACTTGTTCATGCTCTTGGTATTAACCAGTTCTTTAAGTGCATGCAGCACCACCTTCCCCAAGTGATCCTACAGTGAAGAAAGTTGCAGACAAACTAGCAAGTTTTGTGGCTAAGAATGGGAGGCAGTTTGAACATATTACACGTCAAAAAAATCCTGGAGACACTCCCTTTAAGTATGTGTTTTACTTCTGCAATTTGCTGGTAGTTGTTCAGAGTGCAGAATGTTCTCTGGATAAGAAATTTTGTGGGTTATGCGTATGTTTGGTCCTTTTGTTCATTTATTTATTTATTTACTTGTGTTTCTTTTTTTGGTCCTTTTTTCTTATCTACTCTTTTCCATGATTACTCTTTCTTTCTTATTTATACTTGTTTTTAATCTCCCAGACCTTTAGTAACTCGATGATTTTTGTAACTAACAGAAATGAGGGGATTGAGATTTGAGAGAGCCTGATTGACTCCTATTTGTATATGGGCAGATACTTGTTAACATTCCCTTTTCCAAGCAAAATAAGTGTGTGGTCTCAAATGGTACTGTAGAGATCCCCTTCTTATAGCTCCTAAAAGTGCAGTTTTCTGCACATACATACTCTTAAGCTGATTAGTTCTAGCTTGTCAAGATGGTCTACATCAATATTAGAGGGAAACTTTGAAAATCTTTTTAAGTGTACGTTTCCTTGAATTCTTGGGTGCTGTATTAGTAAATTATTTTTCCCAAGTTTAACAGGTGGTCAAAAGTACATTCCCAATTAGTCGGTCCAAGTGGTTCCCTACCTACTTACCTATAAAGATGGCCTGGGGCATGTTTTAATGTAGTTGCAATGAACTTTAGCGGTACACTCTTTTTGGTATGATAGATATTGTCCTCAAGTGACAGAATGAAAGGACATTGAAATTTTGTCAGTGTGTGGTGATGGCATGATTTGTGTTGAATTGTTAATAGTTACTGAAATGATTTGGGGTAAAACTGAATGAAGTGCTTATCACATGTTTCATCGGATTTTCTGGTGCAATTAATATATCTTGGCCTGGCCATTCTTGCAGGTTTTTGTTCGATCAAAGTTGTTCTGATTATAAGTACTATGAATATCGGCTTAGTGAAGAGGAGAAAGCTCTGTCAGAATCCATGGATAACCAAACGCCCCAAAGTGGTTAGTGCCTTAATTTCAGTCCCCGAGGTGTTGTTTATTTCATCATGCTCCTAGCTGGAGGTTGTTGATGGATTGCTTTAAAGTAGTGCTGTTGGTGCTCTGATGAGGATATCACTGCGTCTAAAACTTGTGCCTTTAATAGCTGTGACTTGTTTATTGTATTGCTCTGCACTTGATGGGGTTTGGCTAGAATATTTTCTTGCGGTGTCAATTGTCTTCTCTGTTTTCTGGTCTGCCTAGTTTGTTTGTAGATTGTGAGCTTTTGATGTATGCATTATCTGTCTTATCTTGAAATGGTGAGGATCAATTGATTTTGCCCCTTCTTGCCTTTAATTCATGCACTTTCACATATGCTTGATGTGTATGTCATTTTTGAAAATGGAGATTTTGGTGTATGAAAAGTTTAGCATTTCTTTAGTTAATGGTGAATTGTTTAATTACCAAAAAGGGAAGGGTAAATAACTGGTTATTGAATTGAATTTGAACATTTACTCAGCAGGTAATATGGCTAGTGCCAATAGTACTGCAACAAGTGGTTCTCAAAGGTCATATCAACAACAGTCAAATTACCAAATTCCTGCCTCAGCTTTATATGAAACAGCAGAGAATATGACAGCTTCTAGTGCATCAGTACCAGAATCATCAACTGGAAGATCAGGTATATACCAGAGTTTTCTTTTTCTCAGTTTCTTCCTGCTTACTGTTGCTTTTTCTAGGTGCATTGTTAAATTCTGACAAAGATAGGGAACAGAGAGAAACTAAATTTGATTGCATTGCTGTAGATGATAATGTGAAACTAGCTCTTAGAATTCTGGTTTTGAGTGCATGTAGTTTTATAAGTTGATGTTCTTGTTTGCTGTCGTATAAAAGCCAAAGTATAGAGAATTTCATTTTTCCTGCAGTAGTATCCTTTTGTGGATCTTTTTGCCAGAAACTGGGTTTGCAGTTGTGTTGGTTAGAGAATGATTTTATGAACATGCGTTTACTGCTGTTATTGTGCATCATTGACTGTTCAACATTGAAAGAGCATTTGTACTTAATTTACAACTGATGTAGCATCAATTGATGACTTGGGAACAGTTAATATAACCATGAAATGTCCTCATAAGTAGGATGCAGCTTGCTGGCATTGCTTCTTAGAAAAATAGTAGGATCTGGAGTGAAAGATAGCTGGAATTTGACCTATTTTTTTGGGTTTACATCTTTTGAGAGCTTTTGAGTTCTTGGACAACTCTCATTTTTTGATTAGATATTCTGTAAAATACTACTTTACTATTACCTCATGTGGTATGTAGTGTTCATGTCCAGTTATCAGCAGCTTGGTCTATATTGTTAATTCAAGTTTTGACGTGTAGGGGAATCTAGCGCGCTAACAGCTGCTGACCCTATTGCCATGATGGAGTATTACATGAAGAAGGCAGCTCATGAAGAAAAATTTAGGCCACCAAAAGCATCAAAGGACGAGATGCCTCCCCCTGCTTCACTCCAAGGTATGTACAATTTATGCTAATAAAATATAAGTCTCAACCTTCTTATCTGGGACTAGATCTTCCCTTTTAGTTATATTCTTTGTACGCATCTATGCCTATTAATTGCTAATATCAATTAACTGCATAAAATGTGAATGGCAAATATTGCATGAACGCGGTTTTTTTTCAGCTTCTGGTAAAAAAGGACATCACATGGGTGACTATATTCCTCCTGAGGAACTTGAGAAGTTCTTAACCAGTTGTAATGATGTTGCTGCGCGCAAAGCTGCAAAGGAGGCTGCAGAGAAGGCAAAAATTCAGGCAGATAACATTGGCCACAAACTTCTGTCAAAAATGGGTTGGAAAGAAGGTACCGCCTTTGCTTACCCTTTTCAAGCCTATCTGCCATAGTCTTATGTCTGGTTTTTGCTTCCCCCCTAATTCTTCTATCAGGCTTAGTTACATTTCTTCTCTAATTTAAGCTTCCCTTGTCTTGCACTTTAAAATGGATAAAAAATCACTGGGTTCTTGCACTCTTTCGCAATTTCTCTCTTTCCCTGGATCGGGATGCATATGGATATCTTCCTTCGGGACTTATTAATTCTGGAAAAGCAATCTATGGTTTCTTCATCTATTTTAGTGAGATTATGTCTTTTTATATTTGGTGATAAATTGTATAACCGCGATCAAGTACTATGGATCTTGAATACCCGTGTCAATCCTCTAAATGAGGTTTGACCTCTGTACATGGGCCTATTTTGGTAGATGTACCTGTCAAGTGTGCGTTTGGTGCTGCAGAGCGCAATCCATTCTGATTTTAGAGATTGATGTAATATTGTGCTTGAGAGAAGTACGTACGTACTATTCATGATATTGTCGACACTTTTGGAAATTGCAGGCGAAGGCCTTGGGAGCTCCAGAAGTGGTATTGCTGATCCAATTATGGCAGGTGGTGTGAAAAAGGACAACCTGGGCGTTGGTGCTCAGAATCCGGGAGAAGTGACAGCTGAGGATGACATTTACGAACAGTACAAGAAGCGGATGATGCTCGGCTATCGTTACCGGCCAAACCCTTTGGTATGACTCAACATTTCTTCGGTTATGTTGCTTTGCTGCTACAATTTAACTTGTTTTGTGGGTTAAACTTTACTTTGTGACTTTGCTGCTTTGCTTCTTGCAGAACAATCCTCGGAAAGCATATTACTGAAGAACTCTTTTCCAAGTGCAAATCTACTTGTAAGACTCTGCTGAAATAACTTGACTCAAATGTATTGTCATTTGTGGAAATTTGCGCGAGTTTAGGTTCAAACACTGTACTTGCATGTTTTTTTTGGATTTATAAAGCCAATTAGTTTTGAATAGTTTTACATCCTATATATTGCCTTTTCTAGTAGCACTCCATGCTTTTTTTGGTAAAATTTGCCTTTGGGCAGTTACGTCTGAGGGTTGATGTATGTTTGGATTGAGCGTTATTTGGGTGTTTTTGTGCAAAACTTTACCATTATGGCTCTATTTGGATTGGTTATTTTTTCAAAAATATGCTGTTTTTTAAATATAATATTGTAATAATAAACAATAATTCAAAAAATATTTCATCTATACAGTATATCAAATATTTTAAAAAAATTTTATAGTAAAATTTTTCATATACAATGTTATAGTAAAGTTTTTCAAAAACATTCTCAAAAACAGTTAATTCAAACGAATTTTAAAAAAAAAATATTTTTTATTTGTTTTGAGATAGGGTGGTGTTTTTAGAGTTATTCGGTGTTTTCTTAAAGACAACCCACCACCTGTCCCTCAGCTCTCACCCGCCGCCCTCCTCTGCCGCCTATCCCCTGCAACCCCTCCTCCCCGGTGAAAGAAGATGGGAAATGAGTTTATTAGTTGGCTGATGTAGCAGGGCACTAACCAATAATTGGAATTAAGTGGGGCCCCCAAAACCCAAACCTTATCATGCCAAAATTAAATGCATTGAGGGGTCAAGAGATATCATCAGAATTCAGAAACACGGCCTTTCCACAAATTATTCTCCTCAACGTGCGCATATTCTAGCTTCAACACGATACATGCGCGATTTTCTAATTTTGGCATAGAAATAAGTTCACTGCACCCCACTCTCATTCCTGTTTGTGCATTTTTGTTGGTACCCCTTTTCATTTCCAAGTGCAGTAGCAAAATTACACATTGACCGAAGCCATGAAATCAACTTTGCTTTAGACTCCGAAAAAGTGGAATTCGTTAATCAGTCATCCCTACTACTAGTAGATGCCATGATTGCAACTTTGCTTTTTTTTTTTCCTCTGAATCAATTGAATTTTGGCCGTGTTCGGGTCGGGTTGGAGCGCCGGGCCCGGGCCGCAAGGGATTAGTCGGGCCCCGTAAGGATTGATCCGGACACCCTGTGCCGACCAAAAAAAAAAAATAAAATTGAATTTTGGTGCGAATACTTCCTTCTTCATTTTTTTGGGTGCGAATGATGCATGTAATTATTAAAATATAAATAAAGTAGAATTAGCTCGTTGCAATCATCATCATTTCAATAGCACAACGGTTGGCTTCTGGGAAGATACGCCTCAATCGAATCCGACTTGCCAGAGCTGTTCCATGAACATGAACAAGACAAGCAGCTTGCTACCAAAATGTTTACTTATGGGTTGCCCGGAAAATCAGTCACTACACAAGTTCTTTCAAGATATGAGTTACCACTAAGCTATATGGGTTTTCAAGATTTCATTTAAAGTATTTAAGCTATAGCTCCTAATTGTGAAAAGAGAAAAGAGGGGAAAAAAAAAAAAAGCCCTTGCCCAGTATGGTAAGATCTCGTTCTATTTCCATCTTTCCCTTAATTTGGAAAATAATTAGACTGCTTAGTCTATTGATAAAAATAAATGAAACTGTCTGAGGTGCCTATTGAACACTCGTTAAGATTATTCACATTAGGGATTAGATTTTTAAAAAGGCAAGATTAATTAGAAAAAGTGTATAAATTATAAGGAAAGATAATAATTATTACTGTGTGTATGTATTGTAGGCTGAATAGAATTTAAATATATTAATGAATGTCCATTAGATGCTCGTTTGAAAAAAAAAAAAAAAACGCAAAGTACATGAAGATTATCCCAATTTTGCCACTGACACTGACAGTATATACACTGTCAGCCAGGTTTTGGAGTTTTGGATGCAATTCAGTGGATAAAAAAGTTGCCTTCACGTGTCCTTGCGACCCACCACACGAACACCAATTCTTGTTGTTGAATATATATATTTTTTGAAGTCTAAGGTTAAAGTTAAAGTTAACTTTGAATCTCATTCTTGTCTCCTCGAGGCAATAGGAAAATCTCAAGACCTCTCGTGCGTTCCTGGATTTGCAAGTTTTAGCCCTTTTGTTTATCTCAAGTTTAACAGACATTTTTAGTGACTTTTGATTTGATTCAGTACAGGCTCATTAAAGTATTGCCATAAATAATGCTAGTTATTATGTTTATTAAAAGGTAGCTAATATTTTCATTAGCCGCGCACGCCAAAGTTCCTGTGGCTTTTTCTGCAATCCCATAGCCCAATAAAATGGATGGAGACAAAGAATCAAGGGATAATTTCAAAAAACTCTCATGAGATTCACTTAATACCACCTTTAAACATTGAGAAATATATCGCTTTGGAACGAAGATATCTTCTCTATCCAAAAATGAGTTTTTTAATAATATATTTTGAAATGAGTTTATAATAATGTTATAAAAAAATCAAAAGTACGAAAGACAAGTGATATTTTTCAAAATTCAGGGATGTTAAATAAAATTATCAGAAACCTAAAAGGAGATTTGTGAAATTATCCCAAGAATCAAACTTAACTTAGACATGTACAAGTTAGAAAGGAAAATCTTGATTTTAATTTGATTTTGTGAACAACGACTTTATCATATTTAAATAACGGGTTATTATCCCAAAATTAGAGTTCAATTATGTACTTAGACAACTTTGTTTGACCTCCCGAAATCTCAATTCACATGTTTGACCACCAAAAAAAAAAAGGGTAAACGAGAGCGGAAAAAAAAATAGAAGAATGATTGCCCTTTAAATAAATAAGATTTGAAGTAGGATAGACTAAATAATTCTCTTTTACGTTATTCTTCCTCTGTATCTGTTGCCCTTTTTTGTGGGTCAATGGAAGACAGACTGGCAATCTTGTTCACATGAAACTACACTTTTTTTTTTCCTTTTTTTATGACTCAAGAAAGCCATATTTCTTTAGTTTTTGTTTTTTTTGGCTGAGTTGGAGTTGGAAGATGACAAGATGGGGATGGCAATCCACCCGACCAAGGCCATCAAGCATCCAAGGAAGTAGAAACGAAGCAACCATTTCATTTTCTTTACTGCTGACAGATATAAAAATATACTTATAATAGTCTTTTCTCTCGAAAGAATACTTTAAGGTGTTTTTGGACCACTCCAAGAAGAAAGGGTCACAGCTCACGAGGGCACCTTGTTTCTTGGGTCAACAGATTTGAAGTTAGCTGCATCATAATTTAATGAGGTCGCAATTAAAGGGTACCTAAGTTCCTCTCATTTTCAATTTTTCATCCACCTATATTCATTGGAATTAAGTACTTAACTATGTAATTAGAGAAGGAAAAGTTAAAACATATATATGGTGTATGATATATATAATATATGATAATGTATTTTATTTTTTTTAATTTGGTTTTTTTTGCTCATTATGTTCCTTTTTTTTTGGTATTTGATACATTTCTTATGCTTTAGTTGGAGGCAATGTTGTCAAAATTAAAAGTGAAGTTGATTAGATAGGTCGATATGAGATTTGGCTAGAGTTAACTACAATTCTTCAGCATGAAAGAAAATCAACCAAGGGTGGGTCAAATTTTATCTTTTTTTTTTTTAAATATATGATAGACCTACTCCTACTCTACACTATAGGGAGGGGGTAATCCAACGGGACCAATGGAGAAATCCGAGGGGGGAGGGGAGTTCTAGATTTTTAAAATGTAAGTAAAGAAATTCGATCCCTTATATCCAAGTAGAATTTTAAATCTCTTTTGGTAGTCAACTACTTGGAGTAGTTGGTTGGGTCAAATTTTACTTGGTTTTGCTCAAATTACATGAAGATAACTAGCTGCAAGAAAGAACTCACTCTAGGCTCTAGCTATCTTCTACATCACACAAAAAGGAATATTGATGAAAAAAAAAAAAAACATTGGTCAACCCTAAAGTAGCCAAAAAGACAAGAGAAGAAAAAGGAATATAATAGAAAGAGAGAGCAAGTTTCATTAAAATGCTTCAAAGTTTAAAAAGATGTAGGTTAACCACTACAAGTTTGAAAAAGTGGCATTTAGACCCTTTTTATCCTTTCTTACTTCTAAGTCAAGCGTAGTATTTTAGCTATAAAAGGACGAGGATTTTGGACTTTTAATTTTAGGGTTAATATTTCCTACATTGATATACATGGTCAGCATTGAATGAATGACAACTATGCAAAATTTGAAATTGAAATTCAATTTTTGCACACGTGTCATGGATCCAATGGTGATATTGTATGCACTATCAGTATATATAAGATTTACTCTAATTTTAATCGTGACTTTAATTGGCTGTTCAATAAAAGAACAACTGACTAAAAACAGATCAAGCTTCAAATACTACAAGTGAATGCACGGCTTGTCAAACTTTAGTGGCTGATCAGTTACATATTTCAAATCTAGAGGGGTTTTGTGAAAATTAATCAAAAAAAAATCACCAGGTCTGCATTGATAAGAGCAACATTAATCTTACTTTTCAAATTCTAATATTGAGTTTATTATGACCTATAATTAAGCTCCTCAGTCAAAGTGAGTCTAATGGAAATTCTGCTTATTGAGTCTGTCTTTTTAAAAAAGTTACACCTCATGAATAGAACACAGATTTATTACATGATTATAGACATATAAAAAAAAACAAAAACAAAAAGGTCCCATTTTGAGAGCTTTTTCTTGGGAAGCACACCCCATAATGTGCTTATCTACTATTCCTCTGGAAAGTGCTTATCAGATAAGGAGAACAATCCAATTTATCGTTCACAAAATATTCCTTTATTTGATCACAAAGCATAAATTCTTCCAAATAATTCATGTTCCTGGAAAAGGACTTTTTCTTTTTCATTTTTCCATTCTTATGGGAAAAAAATTAATTGCTATAATTTCTAAGAGTCTACCTGTAAAAAGCAATTGAAAATCACGACAATCCTAAACGATAGGCACAAATATGAAATTTCTAAAATCAAGAAGATGAATCATCTTTTAATTTATTTCTGTCGCTAAATTGCATTGTTGCTTAGTATAGGAGTTTCTAGTTTCTAATTAGTGCATTTCATTAGTCAGAATGCTCGTTCGATTCTTTCTCTTTTGGTCTTGTACGAGAGATTCTTTAGTGGTTAAAACTTAAGAGATGAGATTCTTGACATGAAGGCGTCAATTTAGGGATGGCAATGGGGGCAGGTGATCGCGGGCACCCGCCCCGCGGGGGGCTAATGGGGAGAGGGTTGGGGCGGGAGAGTGTACCCCTGCCCCATTCCCCGTCCCGCCACCCGCTTTAAAAAAATAAATATATAAAATATATGTATATAATTATATATATAATATATAATTTAATTAGTTACAAACTTATGATAATGATATTATTAGTTATACTCCCTCCCTTTTTTTATAATTGACGTTTAAGAAATTTGCTCTAGTGTACTTTTATCTGTCGTTTTATTATCCCCATACAGTATTAATTATTTTTTCACAATTTTACCCTCTTATCTCTCTTTTCCAATACAGGGTTCTTAATTACTACTCCTAGTAATTATTGCTTCTCTCTTTGTAACAACCCTAGTAATTATTGCTTTTGGTCTAGTAAAACAGCACCATTTAGTACTCTAGTGAGAGAAAACATGGGTGAATTGGACAATTAATGAGGGTACAAAAGGAAAGTAGTGTACAGATTTAAGCAATGAAAAACTTTTCTTAATTGGTGTGCAAAACCTTAAACGTCAGTTATAAAAAAAGGGAGGGAGTATGTATTATATAATGTCTATTAGTATATATAATATAATTGATATTATTAATTATACTAATAATTATATATGTGTACTAATACAAATTATTAATTGGTTATACTAAATTCACTAATACATTTATACTAAATCCCTAATTACACTTAATACAATAACATTTTTTTTCTTAAAAAAACACAAGCACAATAATGAATTAGTGATCGTATTTGTGCCAAAAGTGAAAACTTGACTACTTTAGTTATATTTATTTCATTATGTTGGATTGTATTCAAATAATTTTTATTTGATTGTTTTTATAAGTTTCAATTGTAAAATTATAATGAATAATAATTTGATGATGTGTTGATATTTTAGGACTTAATTATTTGTTAAAATTTAACCATAATAAAATTATATAATAATTTTTTATTAGCTCCGCGGGGACACCAAGCAGGGCGGGGCGGGGTGGGGAGGGGGAGGGGTCCCTACCCCGTTGCCTTCCCTAGTCGATTTCAAAGATCTTCAACATTAGATAACTTGGGCCACCACGTGATTTTCTGCATGAATTTGTGTCTGCTGATTCCAACATCTGAATGGTAAAAAGTACTTTAGGAACTTCAAAAAGATACAACACAACATTAAATAGTTAGTAATTGCTCTTTATTTCCTAAATAGATCACCAAAACAAATTTAAGAGCCTTTTTATTGCATCAATTGGGATTCGTTATTATAAGCACCGGAACGCTAATAATAAGAGGGAGAAATAGATTCCATACTAGATTATTCCCATTATAACTCTTCAGGGAGACCGTGATTATGAGAAAAATATGAAATTTATATATGGTTTTCTTTGGAAAAATGACTTGTTTCATCCTTTACATTTTGTAAAAATGTTGTTTTCATTCCTTGCTTTTAAAATGAAGTAAATTTGTCCATGACATTTAAAAATTAAAGTTATTATATCTCTGAAACCAACTTTTAATATGAATCAAATCATCCAGTAATCTAGTAACAAATTTTGGGAATAGAATTGATGGATCACTCAGTTAACTCCATCACATTCACATGACATTTATTGAACCAAATAAGCAAAAAAATAAAAAATTATAGCAGAAAAGGCTATTCCTGTGTCTTGAAATAGCAGGATTTCTTTTTTAGATAAATTTTTTCATACACCATTTGTATATATACTTGTAAATCTAGATGTATACCATACATATAAATTTGATATTTAAATTTAAATTGAAATGATGTGGCAGATATCCAGATCCGTCAGCATATACAATGACAATATAGGAAAGATTAATCCTTTTTTTTTTATATTATAATTTTTTACTTTTTCTTTTTGGGTTCATTAATTTTCGCATGGATATCAAGTTGAATTAATCAAGTGATTTACCAATTATACTCCCGAAATTTGTAATCGGGTTGTTAGGTGATTAGATTCAAATTCAAAGTTAAATTCAAAGATGTAATAACTTTAGTTTTTAAATGTCAAGAACGAATTCACTTTGTTTTAAAAGTGAAGATGAAAAAAAAAAATTTTGTGAAATGTAAAGGATAAAACTGATCGTTTTCCCATTTTCTTTCCTATGCCAAAAAAGTTGAGACAATACCAGCAACACACTAGCTGATGAAAACAGACAAGACTCGAATTGGGGTCTAAAACTTTGCTGAAGATTACTGTAAAAGTTGTAAGAAAAATTTTTAGGATGAAAAACTTTTTTCTTTTCTTTCCTCTCTTCTTATTCTCCCTTCTCCCTCCCCGGCACCTCTGCCTCTAGCCGGCAAAAACCAGCAGCCATGGGAAATTTTTTTTTCCCTTTTTCTCTTTCCCTCTTCTCCCTCTCCCTCTCCCTCTCTCCCCTATCCCCGTTGCGCTCAGCAACCATGAGAACTTGCAACCATGGATTTTTTCTTTTGCTTTTTCTCTCCCCACTCTCCTCCCCCTCCCCCTCCCCTAGTTGAGATCTGGTCTCCCAGCAGTCATGGGAAATTTTTTTTTTCCTTTCTCTTTCCCTCTTCTCCCTCTCCTCTCCCCTCCCTCTCGCACTCCGACGCCAGAGTAATGGAAGCCATGGATTATTTTTTTTAGCTTTTTCTCTCCCTCTCTCCTCCCCTACCCCTCCCTTAGCTGCGATCTGGTCGCGCTAGCAGGAGAGGGAGGGTGGCGGGGGAGGGAAAGGGGAAGAGGGGAGGGGAGGGGAAGAAAGGAGAAGAGGGGATGAGGGAGAGGGAGAGAAAAAAAAAAGAGGAAGGCCGGCACTGAAATCAGTGCCGGAATAGGTGACCGGAGCCGGGAGCGATGGTGGAGGTGGTGGCTGGCGACGGAGGACGTGATGGGTTGGGTGAGAGAGGAAAAAGAAGAAAAGTTGAAGGGAAATTTTTTGTGTATTAGATATTTTGAAGCGTGTAAGTTAAAAACTTGCAAAAGTTATTAAAAAACTAGTATCATACAAATTTGCAAAAAACCTGAGGTTCCAAACAGGCCCAAGTACTTCAACACACAAGATGAAAACACCTTACTATTTGAGTTACAACACGTTAACTTGAACTATACTGTATCATATTGTCCTTGTTGAATTAACAACAATCTTTGAACTATACTGTATCATATTATCCTTGTTGAATCGACAACAATCTTTATGGAAGTTGAGAGAGTGAAAAAGATTGCACAAGATCAAATTGAAATTTATCATGGAATATGTTATATGCTATTATGCTCCAATAAATTGCCATGGGATGGATTTCATAAAAGTTTCCAAGAATAAGGGCATATTCCTAAAGTATTTTTTTAGGGTATCCATGAAAAATCATCTAATTTCGCAGCGCAGATTTAAATGGAGCGAATACTTTCTTCAAGTTTAAAAAAAAAACTAAAACGTTCCTCAAGAATTAATATTTACGAAGAAAAGATACCTATAACTGAATTGACTGTTTCTAAAAGGACAAAATGATAAAAACATGCTCCTTTTCTTCAATTCTATAGAAATTTAATTTTTAAGGGAAAAAAATTCTCAGCCATAAGCTTTATTTGCTGTACGGCCTCACTTTTGCCCCTAAGGCCCTAAGTACTCTGCCAAATAATAAATTTATCTTCTTAAACATTTTAAATACTGAAACATCAAAGAAGGCAAGGCAACAACTATTGCTAAGTTTGCCTTAGGACTAATCCTGCATTAATTATTATGTTTCTTACTGTCATTAGCATCATTATATCTGTGGACTTAGCAGTTGATTGTAATATTGTATTATGTATAATCAGCACTTGTATCACAGCTCTCTGCTATTGTGTACTTTCATGCTGTACTCAATAAAATGATTATTTTTCCATTAAAAAAAATGTGTGTAGAGAGTGAGGTGCCATGGCACCTTGGAGGGTTACCAGCATCCAAACAAAATTCTCAATGACCATTTTTTTTTTTAGTGTAAATTAAAGGTTCCAAATTCGGAACCTCCCAATGAGTTATTGACCGGAAGTTTTGCTTGTTTTGGATGGTGAAAAACCATCAAATGCGGGGCATTACTGCCCCTCACATGGTTTCTTGAATTGAGATTATTGACTAATCTTTTGAATAAGAAACCTCACTTGTCATGTTCTGTTTATATAATAGTGGTTTAGCATATAATAGTGTTGTCAACTTAATTAGTGCCCTAGCTAAGTGCCTATATTGAATTGATTATGTCATTAGGTGAGATCCTCCTAGTTTAGCTTGCCAGAGCAAAATACATGTTCAACAAAGTAAAGAAAATGGGAACGACAGTAAGTTTATTTTGGCCAACAAAATTTATTGTTTTTAATTATTGAATACTTGAATCTTTTTATTGCATCTTTTTTTTTTTTGGTTTTTTAAGTGTGGACTTTTGTATTGTTGAATTTGGGGAGGAAAGTCAAAACACATTGTGGCAAGAAAAACCCCAAAATAAAAAAAAACGAAGAATAGGAAAGAAACGAAGAAACATTGTACTACATTTTTTTGTCCACAGTTTGAATTAGGAACCAGAAAGTTGAAAGGGAGAAAATATGTAATGGATAGTAGCAGAATTAAAATGGTCAACGAGAGGTTCTATCTCTTCTACCTTCTTCTAAAGAAGAATAAAGTCAAACAATCCTATTTATCTGGGTTGACTCTCTACCTCTCTCTTGACCAAAGCCCAAAGCTTTTTGGTAAATTTTTACTCATCCTTAACCCCGTGAGAACCCCAAAAGCAGGTATCTTTTTGAGGTCTCACAGGGAACTAATAAACCCTTCCCAATCCCCCCCCAGAACTCCGATGTGGGACAAAGCCTCCACAAACGGAGGAAGCCTCCCAGAACTCCGATGGGTTGACTCTCTACCTCTCGAACCAGAAATTGAGTAAGTTGACTTCTGGCGTTTGTCTGCAAATTCAGCTACGCAAAGAAGTCGGTAGGAGTAGCACATCTACGTTGCTGTACTAACGTATTCAAACGTACTTGAATTAACTGTACACTACTTTTATTACACTTCCGACCTTCAACCTAGTATAGAGCACCGTTATCAAGTCTCATTTTTCAAATCTTAACACATGTAATAACTCGTATTGTAGAAATTGATTTAAGTAATCTTACATGACACGTATCCGGATTTGTAGAGTAAAATTTGATAAGGGAGTTTCATTGTGAAGATGAGAATCCGAAGTGCTTTTATTAGGCATAACTTCTTATTGTTTACTTTTTTTAAGATAAAGTCGCAACATCAATATGGAAAGAGTAATATCAAAATTTATCATGAGGGTCGATACTTCAAGATTTATCTGTCACACAAATCCTGTACAAAGATATATGAAGAAACGGGATCAAAACCCTAAATCACTTCGATACTTAAATCAGTGAAAGAATCACGTAGTTAAGTATATTTGTAGATCCACAAAAGCAACATACACTTTATAATAGTATGACAATTTTGATTTTAATGAGCGATCCCTTCTGTCATGTTGCATTATATTATTAAGAATCATATTTATGTATCATTAATTTGCATTACGGATCAAATGTGGATGCCAATTAATGTGTTTTGCATTACGGATCAAATGTGTATACCAATTAATGAATAAAAGCCGTCCAATAAATAATCGATTTCTTAAAAAACTCAAGCTTTCAATGGCAGGGGTGGTTGGGATGGAAGTTTGCCCACCTTAACGTTTTGAGTTCATGCATGTATGAAGACAAGCAGCAATTCAATGTTCCTGTCGATTTTGTTGAAATGTTGTTTATCGATTGGGTGGTCATTATTACTAAGGAAAAGTGCAATTTTGTCTCTTCTCCTTATATATCAATTACCTACTTACAATGTTCAAGTTGTTCATCAAATTAGTAAAATTTCCATTGACTTTGAGGTCCAGCTATCAATTATTTGGACCATTGTTATTTCATCCACTGGGTTTTTCTTTATTACTTATTGTATCAATTCATTCACGTTCAGGTTTGCAAAACCATTTGTTTGGGTAGAGTTTTATATGAGATATTATTTGGAATAATTACTATAGCACTTTTTGTGATATGATGTATGTGAGATAAAAAGGTGGATCGGAAAATGTATTTATGGTGCAAGCGAAATATTATTTGGGATAATTTCGCTGTTCAAACACTCCCGAACGACAGCCAACTCCCAGTGTATGAATTGCGTAACAATAGTGAATACCTTAAGTAGACATGTGTGCAGACGCGTATATATATATATATATATATATATATATATAATATAGACACACACACATATATATATATATGTTTTCCACCGCTCTCCACACCTTCGACATGCTACTAGATTCAGGCGACTCAGGGTTCGGCCAAACCTTGAACCTAGCAATAAGGAGAACTCTAAAAACTCTCGTCTGACCGCTAAAAGATTAAATCAAGCAGTAAGAAGAATTTTAAGAGCTTTCACGTGATTACTAGAAGATTAATCTATAATTAAATTGTTAGTCTACCTTTGATAAACTTTACCTTGTTAAAGGATAACACACATGCTCGTATACTAATGTATCCTTCCAAAACACAATATTGTAGCTCGCCAAATATTCTGTTTATAAAGCTACGAACACCTAAAACATTTTTCACCATCCCAAAAATGACAAAAAAAAAGGAAAATCAAATAGCCATAAATTATTGGTTTTTTGAATTATACCTGCTCTTTTTTTTTTTATTTGACCAAAATGTCGTTTCTGCCGCACTCTATAAGGTGAAAACCTGTTTAACTTATCACACCAAAAACTCATCATATAATTGCATTTTCTTCTTGGTACGCAGTCAAGAGAATTTGGAGTATGCCCCTCGAGATAATTAATAGAAAATGATCTGCCTACCTACTTTACAAAGCTGTTTACTTTTGATAAATCTTCTAGATAAACATCAGACACAAGTTATATTATTTTTATTAGCCTTGGCTAATTAATTAGGTTTCTTGTTTCTCAGGAGGAGCCAAGCGCCACTAATCATCAACGCGGATTGATTTTTAATTACGAAAAGCCGCCAGCTTTGCCTCTTCCTAGCCGTCAAAGAGCACACGGGAATGGCACGTTTAGTCGTGGGTTCACATTGGATTGGATCGAAGAGTAGGGTCATTTGGCTCCTAAGCTAAGCTTCGTAATCTCGGAAGTTTTAGATAACGTTAAGTTTAACAACAAAGACAACAACGTTTTTGTATCTTGTACAACATTCGTAGTATTAGTCGGAATTCTGAACCTGTGCATGTCGGAGTTCTCGCTTACACTTTTTCCCGTTCCTACCATCCAATTCATTTCTCGATCGTATTCACAACTGATTATATTATATAATAATAAAAAAAAGAGTTCATTTACAAGAAGTAACTTTTAAAATAGAATATGTATATACTGTCAGTGTATATAAAACTTTCTTACTTCATGTAGATTAATCTTTCCTACACTGATAGTGCATGCACTGTCAGTTTTGAACGAATGACAACTATATAAAATTTGAATTTGATTTTTAACTTTTGCACATGTGTTATGGATCGAATGGTTATAGTATATATACTGTCAGTGTATATAAGATTTACTCATGTCATATAAACACGTGACTTCAAAAAATTATAATATGAATCATCTTTTAATTGGTATTTGTCATATTACTCGTGTACGGCGGTTATAGTAAAATTTTCCTATATGAAATCATTAGTAGTTATTTATGTTAGAATTCAGTCAATGAATACTGTGGAAAGGGCCTGTTCAAATGATTTTGAAAGCTTGACTTGATCATAGCTTTTAATTCTAAACAATATATTTTTTCTATTGTTAATTACTTTTAAGACCTATTAAAAATTGAAAACAACAAGATGGTGCTTTTGGATTCTGAATTTGCTTTCGAGAATCAGAAGCAATCGAGAATAAGTTCTCTTGTATGTTTAAAAAAAAAGAAAAAGAAAATCAGTTATGCATCTTTCACTATTCTTTTGAATGTATATTTACATCAAAAGTTGGAATTTCACATCGGTAGGTATTGTTTCTAACTCTTACTTTTATGGGATTGGGACCTGGCTGTTTAATCTTGCCTCTCATTTCTATTTTCTCTGTTGACTCTATCCAAACATCAGAGCTAGTCAACATTCATAGCATTAAGACTTGGTAGTTGATATTTCTTCGTTTCCAAATTGACGGTTTTAGTTCCCTTGTAACACATCAATATAATGCAATGTTTTTCCCCATGTGGAAGTGTATATATATATATATATATACACCAAAGCTATAAGAACTAAATCCACTTTGCACTCTCAAACTTGTTACACCCTAAACTTTAATTTTCGACACTTTACATTCTAAACTCTCAATTTTGGACAATTTACACCCTAAACTTTCAAGTTTATCTTATTTAAATATAATTTAGCAATTGACGGCATAGAGGACTTAACAAATCAATGACAATGTGCCAGAAGTAGTCAAAAGTTGCCTAGATATTGTGGCAAAAATAAAACAATATATTTTCATTAATTTTGCTAATAATATAAGTAGTTAATTAGGACAAAACTTATGCTATCATTAATTTTCACCATCTTTTATCTCATTAATTCTGCAAACATATTTATTGATTGGATTTAAATGGGACAAACTTAAGAGTAGATGGTACAAAATATCCAAAATTAAAAGTTTAGGGTATAAAATATCCAAAATTAAAGTCTAGGATACAAAAAAAAAATTTGATACAAGTTGAAGGATGCAAAATGGAGTTAGTCCAAGCTGTAATTATAAAATTTACCAACAATTCAATTCTCCTATACTTGTTTTTTTTCCATTTCTCTTGTTTCTACATTTTAAGTATATCCATCCCTTATTTCTGCACACTAACCTATTCTAGGTTTTCATCAAAGACAGAGACAAAGAGTAACAATTTAGACATTTGTATCTACTTATGAGCTTTAAAATTACTAGGGATTTTCATTATGGTTATAGGGTAAATTACTTTGCACCCTCTTGTGGTTACGCTTATTATTAAATAATCCTTATTATTTTTAAAATATCCATATAACCTCGTTGTATTTTTATGTAAAGTGAAATTTGACACAAAGCAACTTTTGTAATGTTATTAGTTGAAATATGAGTATTGTCTTTAGTTAAATACTTAACATCGTGGTGGAGAGTTAACCATTTTGTATACAATGATAGAACAATTACATGGATATATGCAAAATAATAAGGAATTTAAATAAAAATTATAATTCTGAGGTTCATCTGTTAATTGCTATAGTGAATTTACTTTACCATTCTTTTTCCAATTACATACAATAATACAATAGTTATGTGGATATTTTGAGACATTACAGTACCCTGTGGTAACATGTCAAGCCATAGGAGGATAAATAGCAATCTATTTTTACTTAATGGCTGTGTTTGAATTGAGATGATTTGAGATAAAATAATTTGTTTCACAAATTTCAATCACCTTTTTATCATACATACATCACATCATAAAAAGTGCTACAGTAATCATCTCAAATAAATCATCCAAATAAACTCCTATCCAATATATATATATTTTTTTCACTTCAAGTTTATTAAATCAATTGATACTAGATTTCTTTAACTTAATGTGTAAATTAACTTGCTAGCGTAATGTACTTATACCTACTTCAACTTTATTCGCACCATCTAAGCTACATCAACCCAAAATATTCGATTTGGAACGGAATGAAAAGATTATTACATCCACATTGCACAATTTAAATCAATGAAAAAAAAAAAAGAACAATAAAACAAGCCAAAAAGGAAAAAAAAAAAAAAGATAAATGTGATTAGGACAGAAATCCAAGTATTGAGAATTTGATACCAAATTCGTGGTTAGAATTGTCAATTCAACTAAAGTTGAAGATCAATCCGGACAGAGCTACGTCAGCAATCCATATCTGTAATAGTGATAAAAGGTGAGGACAGTTTGAGGAAAGGCAACTCAATAAATATTCCAGATTTAGCAGCCCTCACTCATATGCCATCAATACCGTTTCTGGGATTCACACATATTTCTTCATCATCCCTCTTTCCTACAAAGTCTTCTCCAAAGAAGAATTCTCCGAACCCTGAAATTTCATTAATTTCAGCTAATTTTTGCTGTTAGGGCTAAAGATTTCGTCCAACATGTATAGTCCAGAGGCAATTTCTAGAGACATAAGTAATAATCTTATGTTTTCTAGTAATACTTCTAGTGGTGCCAACAGTTTCAGGAATGGTTTCTTGGATGGGGATTTTTTCAAGAGTAGTAAAGAAATCCTGAATTCAAGTTCAGATCTTTTTCAGCAACCAGCATCAGCAGCAGCTGCAGCCCATTTTCAGCAGCAGAACGGTGGCTTGATGAGATATAGATCAGCTCCAAGTGCATATTTTGCTAGCTATTTAGATAGCAGCAAGGACAATAATAATACTACTAATACCAATACCAGTGGTGGTAGTAATACTAATGGGGATAGTTCTGAATCTGACTCAATGTTTTCAGCTTTCTTGAATGAACCCACTAATGAAAGTCCTTATCATCATCAGAGGAACAATCCTCACCAGCACCAGCAGCAAGTACAGCCGCAGGGTTCTTGTGGGGCTATGAAGATGGAAATGAATGAGGTGGAATCAAACCCATCTGGAATGCAGCAAAATCGAAACGGAAATGGCTTTTGCAGTAGTAACAGTAGTAGTAGTACTATGGTTTCTGTAGGGTATCAGGCTGCTGTCTGCGCAGGTGGTGGTACTGTTGTTGGATCTTATACTGTCCCACTTGGGGTGGAGAATCAAGGTCAAGTCAGGATGAACAGTAATGCTAATGGCTCAAATCTCATCAGGCAAAGCAGTTCTCCAGCTGGGTTTTTCTCTGGTAATCTATTCTCAATCATCTTTGTTGATTTCTTGCTGTTTTGTATGCTAATTAATATGGAATTTTGTGCTTATGAGCTAGTGATGCAAGGGTGGCAAGTTTGATTGGTTGTGACTTAGCTTTGGATAAAGTCAGGCCTGGATCTATCTTGGCTTTACTTTCATAAAATGGTGTTTGACTTTTAAGGCTTTTCTTTCTGATTGGATCCGTTACAAAAGGTTGCTTCTTTTCTTTTTCTACTGTTAAGTGATGATGGATTGGTTGTACTTATACATGGAGGTTGAAGATGTGGGAATTGCAAAGTTGACAAGTAAATTGAGACAATTGTCTGGTCGAAGAACGTCCTATTTTTTGTGGAGTATTTCTTTTGTGTAGGTTGAGACTCGCTATTTTTGGTTTGGGTTGGGGAGACGGGGAAAACAAATGGTTTGTCAATGGAAGTTACTATGTCTAAGCTGCTAATCAAGGTAGATGCAGCCTGCAGTCACTACTTTTTCCATTAGTATTTGATGGGGCGATGATATTATATTTATGCCTGAATTTAGTATTTAGAAGTTTTGAGTTTTATCTACCTAAATTTGCTGGTATAAGTTCCCATTATTTCAAGAATCAGTTGATAAGATTTGTTTGAATGAACTCAGGATTTGATGCAGTGGGAGAAGTTGGAAACTTCAGAAGTGGTAACGGGACCAATGGGGAAGCAAGCTCATCAACCGGTGGCTTGAATAATCGTCTTAACTTCAACTCTGGACCATCTTCCAGTTCAAGGTTCATGCCTAGCATAGCAGAAAATGGGAATGAGAACGGTGGAACGGGTAGCTCTGAGCATCGACAATTGGGGAATGGAAATGAGACTAACCAAGGCTATGTCTCCGGCTTTCTTAATGATACTTGGAACGATTCTCCATTCAATAGCCTAAAAAGAAACAGAGATGGTGACTTGAAGGGGTACTCTAGTTTCAATGGATTGGAAAATCAGGTGATGTTTTGGATTGTACGGAAAATTAGCCTGCCTTGTATTGTACCTCGTGCTCTTGTCTCATGTTGTGTTTTGTTATCAGGATGGTGGACCTAGAAATCAAACTCCTGGATTAATTCACCATTTGAGTTTGCCAAAAACTGCTGGTGAAATGGCCGCCATAGAGAAATATATGCAATTTCAACAAGATTCTGTTCCTTGCAAAATACGTGCAAAAAGAGGTTGCGCCACGCATCCCCGCAGCATTGCAGAGAGGGTACATCTCTACATTTACTTCCAAATTTGGAGATTCAGCCATTGAAAACAATAAAAGTTTTTGTTGTAAATCTGGAGTGCAGTCATTCATCTATAATTATGTTGATCATTTGTAGATGAGACGTACTCGTATAAGCGAGAGAATGAAGAAGCTACAAGAACTCTTTCCCAATATGGACAAGGTAGGTTTCTTGTAGCTTTATTTGGGGATCATTACTTTTTCTGGAAACTGTAAGGTATTGAGATCTCTTGCCCGACATTTTTTGGCAGCAAACAAACACAGCTGATATGTTGGACTTGGCTGTTGAATACATTAAAGACCTTCAAAACCAAGTCCAGGTATGGCCAAGATATCACTTTCTCATACCTGAAAGTCACATGAATCTCGCCTAAAATTCTCCTTTCATCTCATGCTTGTCCTCTTTTTTCTTCAGACACTCACGGAAACCAGGGCAAAGTGCATTTGTTCAAGCAAACAGCCACAATGTTCACACCCTGCGGTGTAGACTTGCCTGTGTACAGATAGTGATAGGTGGGAAGAGTGGAGATGAAGGAAAGATAAGATTACTGCTGACCTTTTTTCTTCCTTTTTGTTGGATTGTAAGATTGAAGAACCATCGTACGTTGGCTATGATCCCTTTCGAAAGGCAGATTTAGTCTTCACTTAGTCCAAGTAGTTGAACATCCCACAAAAATATCTCTTATGTATAGTAAACTATTCCCCCCCACAAGCCATTACTGCTTTAGACTCTCATTGGACTATATATCTCTTAGCTGGAGGTACAATACATTTCATCCAACTTTTGTAGTCAAATGATTCGCTTAAGCTGTCTATTCAATAAGTAGTGCAAAGCCATGACATTGTGATCTTGGATTTGTGGTGATAAATATGTGTTGGCTTTTTGACTTAAAAACTGTTAATATAGCAACTATAAGATTCTTACTGGAGTGCCAAATTTGACCGTGTTCAACGCTAATCCGCACTTGTCATATCGTTAAGGAAATATTGGTGCTATCTTCTGGGCATTTATTCCTTGCATCTTCTCATTGGCGATCGGCATCGCCTTGTTGGGATTGCATTTTTTGTAGAAAAATTACTGTAGCGATTTGATATATGTAAAATAAAAAAGTAATTGAAAAATGTATTTACGAAAAACGTAGCAATTTTTCAAATCCAAACAAGAATAGAACCCATTTGGATTGTATTTTGTGGGGAGTTTTTGTACGCAATTATTATAACATTTTGTTCAGATGTTATGTATGTGAAATAAAAATGTGATACGAAGATATATAAAAGCAAATATCACCAAAAGAAATTAGAAAAATTTCTCGATAACAAATGCAATCAACACAAGGCCTTATTTTTCGGCAGTTAAGAAATTGCCAAAGATTAAAATCACATCCATGGGCCAAGGAAATCAGGTGTGAATGATTTTTTCTTTGAGCTCCAGCTGAAGTGTGTTGCTGACTTTTTACATGGCATCAATTGATTCCACAATCCATAGTATTCAACTGTACATTCTCGTTTGGCAGAGCTTCATCTGAGAATGGGAAGCAAACAGATACGTATCTTATCCTGTTTAATTGACATTTGATGCTTTGTTGGATGAGCATTCATTTTTATCACCTTTGCTTTCCCAACTTCCAAAGTGGGCTATTGGCTAATATAGAGATGCATCTCCACCAAAAATGACATGCGAGCCGTCTTGTTTGGATCGCTATTTTTTTAGAGCTTTTTTTTAAGAAAAAATGTATCGTAGCGATTTGATATATGTTATGTAAAAAGATAATTGAAAAATGTGTTTACGGAAAACGTAAAAAATTTCTGAGGAAATTTTTTTTCTAACCCTTGTTTTTAAAACGCTCCCTACAACCTTTCCAATCTAAATTAACAAGTATCGAATCGAATCGAAAATTTGACAATGGAGAAGACACTAACAGCCTTCTCATAGTCATTGGGTCGACCCCAATGGCTTAATTCTCTAACCTTGTTGCTTCATATTAGCCTTGCTATATACGCTTATCCCTTGATTTAGAATGGTTCTCCAGTTTAGAATAGTTCTTCATATTAGTAAGCATATAAACATGGAGTTGTTCATCTTGCAAAATGTTTCGTATTTAGATTTTCGGTGGAAAGGGCGTCTTAAGAGCATTTTTTAACCCATCAAGGTGCAATTTTCCGGGTTCGGGGATGGGCCTATTTCTTTTCTCTCAATTGGATAGTCATGGGACTTGGGCTCCCGGCTCCGACCAATACCATGCCAAGTCTTGTTCACACAGCTCACTTCAGACGGCTGATCCAACCTAAAGAGCTCTCATAAATCAATTTTGTTAGATTGGCCCTTAAAATTTTGAGATTACAATCTATAGATTAATTAAAATAGTTTCCCACTTAGATATTCGAATTATTCCAATGCTGCGACCTTTTTCTGATAGGAAGATCATTTCACTCAAATAACCTACACTTGTGATAGAAGATAAATGAAGTCAAATATGATACAAATACATAAAGATCTGAAATAAACAAATTTGAAAAATCATTACAAATAAACGTAATATTGATACTCTAACATATCTTCCATCAATCATTGTAATTCAATAGATATGTGCATGTCTCCCAATAGATAGATCTAATAAAAACTAGTTCAATTTTAAAGAACAAATTTAAATCTGATCATGATAAATGAAGAAATTACAGATATAAGAAACTAAATCTACAAAATCTAATATTTAACATAAAATGACAAAAAAATTAAAGAACTCTCACAAGAAAAAACTCTATGAGAGAATAAAACTCTTATTATAACAATCTACGATGGAAGAAACTCATACTATGAGATCTTAGGAGAGAAGAATTTTTCATTAAAAGAATCCTATAAAAGACTTGATTGAAAAAAGGAAAACTAAAAACTACAGAGATAGCTCCCTCTTATAGGAAAAAACCAAATTTATCTAGTCACTCTTAAGGTTGCACAGCAGTCAAGCCGCTTCAAGTTTATCGCAAATAACTCGAATCAAAGCTTGACTCAAGTTTGGTTAACATTGAATTTGAGTCAAGTTCGAGTTCAAAAATTCATAACTCGTTAACTCGTGAGCCGACTCAATTTTACATATTTCTTATTTTAATAGTAAAATTATATATATAATCATAATATTTTATTATTTATTCATAAAAATTATTATTTATTAACAAAAATTTTTTAATAAATTTTTTTTATTTTTTAAAATTCGAGCTCGACTTGAATTTGACTTGTGGTGGGAGAGAACTTTTGTAGAACGAGACAGCCGCGCCCGAAAATCACCCTGTTACTATCCATCTACTTTATTTTGTTAATCATCTTATGCAAGCTGATTGCAGTCTACTCACTAATAAAATTTCTTGTGTTATATAAAAAAAATTGAAATGAATATTGAAAATGCTAAGGGTCCGTTTGTTTCGGGTGAAAATGTTTTTCAAGAAAATATTTTCCTAATTTCCCGTGTTTGGTTGCACAAAAGTTACTGAAAACATTTTCCTATGCAAAATATTTTCACTCATCTTATGGAAAACAACTTCCCTTCCAAACTTACTGAAGTTGTTTTCCGAAATGCATGCATTCCGCCTGTAGTATGTTCAAAACTTACTGAAAATATCTTGTAGTATGTTTTTTTTTTTTTTAGTGTAAACAGGAGGACTCGAACCCAATATCTCTTCCTTACACTCCCTCCCCCGTACCACCCAACCCAACCCAACCCTCCCCCTAGTATATTCAAAATAAAAAAAAAACCTCATCCTGCTCATCCTATGCTAGTAATTAATTATGTATAATAGGGACATTCTTTTCTAGAAAAACTTTCAGCAATGAGAGTGCAAGATATATGTCACAATAAGTATTGCATGTGATTGATATTTGACACTAAATGGCTAGCAATTTGTTTATTGCTTAAGGAGATATTTTTTATTCATATATACATTTCTCCAAGATTTTTTAAAGTTAAACAATGAGATAAATTTTCTTATTTTGCATGGGAAAAAGTATGTAGTTATAATGTGTAGAAAGTAAAAATAGAGATAAAAGTGAAAATATTTCAAAAGTTAAACAAACACCAGAAAAATGAAGTAAGAAAATATTTTCAATAAGCTAACCAAACACCTGAAAATGATGAAAGGGAAATGATTTTCATGAAAAATTACTTCCACGGAAAATATTTTCCCAAGGAAAACATTTTACTTCCAACCAAACAGAGCCTAAAAACTCAAACTCTTTCCCAACATGTAATTAATACAACATTATAATTTAAAGGCCAAGTTTACAAAACTCTACTCGTATAGGGCTAACATAAAGATACTAATCCCACCGCATTGGGAATTAGCCCTACTCTACATTCAAAGCCAGGAGACTATTTATTTATTTTTTTTATATTCCTTTTTGTCATAGTTGTTGTGGACTTGTGTCCGTTTTAGCTGCAAATCCACCTCAAAAAAAAAAAAAAAAAAAAACTAGAGCACAAATTGTTTACATTATTGATTTTGATATGTTCTCTTTTACCAGCATTAGTTTCTTTAATTCGTGCTTTCAGTATATGCCGTGAGTTTGATATGTTTCTCATACTAGCATTACTTTCTTTTATTCGAGTTTTCGATATATGACATCAATTAATTATTATCTTTTTGTTAGCTTCATAAATAAATAGGGAGAAAAGCTGAAGAAATTTGGTAAAGCATATTAGACAAAAAAAAAATTGTAAATACAACATGAGTTCAATACGAGTTTTGAAAGTAAAATGGGTACCTAGCTAGTCTTTTTCGTTCAACACTTTTTTTCTAAGTCAACATCAAAGACACAACTTTATCATCATATCTTCGTGCATTTTTCAAGGATATCTAGCTTTATTTTGAATTACCATCATTATGCAGCAGAACTATTTCTTATAAGCATTCATAAAATTTTAAATATCAACACTGTTAAGCCCCAACCTACCTGGAATCGAATTATCACAACTTTAGGTGATTTTAGATTCTGATTTTTTTAAAAAAAAATTATTTTATTATGTTCTAAATTATTTGTCATATCTTGATTGAGGTTTTTTTTAATTTAAAAAAAATTCTGAAGATTCTATTTTGGTGCCTTTTGATTCTAATATTTTAAAATCAACTTTTATACAATCAGAAACAGTTAAGAACCATGGGAAAAACACTAAATAGGATTCAGACCATTTAATATATAACATTAACTTGACTAAGTAAGTGTTGTTTACTTTTGGTTGGCCAAATAATCCAATCACTCGCACATGAACTAGTTTTGACGTTAAACTTTTTAAATTTGACTCAAATTCAGACCTCGTTTGGCAAGTGAGTTTTTTAGGTATTTGTCTAAAACTTTACTGTAACTTACTGTAGAATATTTGGAAAAATTTTTTAAGATGAAAAACTTTTTTTCCTTTTCTTTTTTTCTTTCTTTTTCTTTTTCTTCCTTTCCTTTTTCTTTTCTTTCCTCTGTTCTTCTTCTTCTTCCTTCCCCCTCCCCCGCCACCTTTGCCTCCGACGTTGAAGAACTAGCAGCCATGGTCCAAATTTTTTTTTTCTTTTCTCTTCCCCTTTTCTCCCTCTCTCTCTCCCTCTCTGCTCCTCTTCCCCACTCTCCTCCCCTTCCCCCTCCCCCTTTGCCCAATCTGGTCGCGTGACCAACTCACAGATGTGGTTTGGTCGCGCGACTGGCTGCGATCTGGTTGCACGACCAGATCGCAGCTAGGGGAAAGGGGAGGGTGGCGGGGGAGAGGGGAGAGGGAGGAGAAGGGGAGAGGGGAGGGAAGGAGAGGGGGAGGGAGAGAAAAAAAAAAGAAAAGAGAAAAGAGAGGGGAGCACCAACAGATCGGTCAAAGGGAGAAGGGGAGGGTAGGAGAGGGGGAGAGGGAGAGGGAGAAAGGGAAAAAAAAAAAAAAAGGAAGGCTGGCGCCGGAAGCGGCGGCGAAGGTGGTGGCCGGCGATGAAGGTGGTGGTGGATCGAGGTGGGGGAGAAAGAAGAAGAAAAGAGGAAGTTTTTTGTGTATTAGATTTTGAAGTGTGTAAGTTAAAAAATTTGATAAGTTTTTTTGAGTTACTGTAGTTAAAGTTGTTAAAAAACTAGTAGCAGACAAACTTGATAAAAAACTCAAGTCCCAAACAGGATCTCAATTCAATAAACATAAACTTTAGAAAATATATGTAAAAACTTCAAGTTATCCCGAATGTATTCTAAAGAAACTCACTGAAATTGCACTCCAATTCGAGCAAGCCAATAGTGAATGCACTTTCAAATTTGTGAACCAAACAATCAAATTAAACATTCAAGTGTAGGCCATTATTCTCTCTCTCTCTCTGTTTTTTTTTTATGGTGTAGAAAAGCTTGTATAGTTTTAATTTTGATCATCACCATGAATTAAAATATATCCTCGAAATCACAAGTAGCACGAGTAATTTATATTATCTAAATGGTCTGAACTTATCAACTGAGTCAACATGTGTTGACTGTTCATTTGTATACCTTGCAAATAACAAAGAAAAGAATATAATTAAATGGGAAAAAAAGGAGACAAATAAAAAACAGCTTGGTGGCGCGCAGAAAAGCCGTTTTCGTTACCAACAAAAGAAAAACAAAAGAAGGTAAAAAGGATGAGCCATCAGCCATGTTCAACTCGTCTACTCACTACTGACTACTGAGTCAACCACGATTTAATCACAAAATAAATAAAAAATAATCATCTGCTCTGCTTTCTCCATTTCCCATTTGTTTCCTTCTCGAAACTGTTCCGGTCGTCTCTCCCTTAAATCCTAAACCTCTTTTTTTACTTCTTTTCTTTTAGCAGTATTTGGTATAGTTTTGTTGATCAAGAGTAAGGAGGTGCAGGAGCAGGAGCAGGAGCAGGAGTAAGAGGAAAATGTCGAATTTGTACGGCGGAGGTGGTGGAGCAAATCTGAATCAGAAAATTGATTATGTGTTCAAAATAGTACTGATTGGGGACTCTTCGGTCGGCAAGTCGCAGCTGCTAGCTCGGTTCTCCAGAAACGAGTTTAGTCTCGATTCCAAGGCCACAATCGGGGTCGAATTCCAGACGCGGACTGTCGTAATCGATCACAAAACCGTCAAAGCTCAGATTTGGGACACCGCCGGCCAAGAAAGGTACTTGTAGATATCTTATATTAGCCGTTATTCATTTCAGATTTAGTGAAGTTGTTTGCTGTTGCTTGTGTGTGAAAACTGCGAATGAAGGTTTAGTTGTGTGATCTGAAATGATTTTTGTGTAATTCTCTGGTATTTCTTTTATTTCGTTCTATTTCGATTACTAGTAATTTGAGTGTGATGTTGCGGGTTTGAGATTCCAGTAGTATTAGATTTGTAATTTAGATGAGCTAATAGTTTGCTTTAGCCTGTCATGCTTTTTCCTACTCTGTCAAATAGAGCTCCAGCAAGTGCTTCGTGTTTAATTAAGAATACGATGTTGTATGAGGGAAAAAATAAAAGAAAAGAAACTATTAGTTGGAAGGTTCTTAAACAGAGAGAGAGAGAGGGTGATGCAAAGCAGTTAGATTTTCGAAGCTCATTATGCCATGAATTTAACCGTCGTGATTTAGTAGTAGTGTATGTGTTTCAAAATTTCAGGTTAGGAGAGCCTTTTGGAGTGGAAAGAGTGTCAGTAGTTCTGTTGTGAACCTGGGATTTTGGAACTGAACTAATGACTATTAATCATGAGAAAGCTGGTATTTGATTCGAGCTGTGGAGGGCTGTGTTTATGTAGCTTATTTATCATAGTTGTTAGTTATTCAAAGAGTCAATTCTGTATACATTGTCAGATTCTCTGTTTGTTTGTACAAACTAAATAACAGAGAAGGTTCCCCACCTTCAAAGATAGAGACGAGGTGATTAAGACATGGGGTGAACATGTTTGCCCAGAGCTTAAATTCTTTGGTGAGATAGAATATTTGGAGCTACACTGCATGAGAATGTGATCGTGAGAGTGCAATAGCATCACTTTCTTTCCTTATTATTTACCACCACTATGTAAATAGCATGTTATAATTAATTGCTCTGCTTATGGTGCAGAAAGTTGGCTTCACCATGATATGCTAGAATGATGAATTTGGGTCTGAGATCCTGTTGTTTATGCCTTTTGAAATGATTTAACTCTGATTGCTATCTGGTAGTTTGTAGATTCTAATAATTCATATCATGGATATTTGTGTCTTCCAAGAAATTTTTTTTTTGGATCACAATAACTGGTCTTTTTTAAAAGAGTTCTTTGAGAACTTTAAGCAATAATTATTTAAGGAGAGTGATTGCTTGTATTTTGAATGTGATGGATAAGTTGCTTTTGATTCAACGTGATGATCTAGAGAAGTTCATTTTCAAATAACACTTCGACTGTCTTGTGAAGCTCACTTCTGCTGAATTATGGATTCCATGGGTCAAACTGCTAGAGTTTTGAATGTTAATTCTGCTAGAATTTGAATAAAACTGTTAAAAGATATGACAGATTATGCCCTTTTCGGTGATCAGGTTTCTTATTTGGTGAGGAAATAATCTACCACATATCATGATTATTATTATTATTTGGGTTATTATCCAAATATTGATATTGTTATTGCAAATTAAAGAAATGTTGTTGGTTTTATTTGTAATCCCAGGATAACGAAATTGATTTCTGAGAAGTCTACTTTAAAGTTTGTTTCTGAGAATTAGACTTTAAAATTGCTTTCTAGGGATCACCTTCTTCTTTCAACTTCTTTTTCTATGACTTCCACCCCCTCTCCCCAGCCAAAAAAAAAAAAAAAAAATTCAACACCTTGCAACCCAAAACATTATCCACTGCCCTTCTTAACTCTTTACTCTCCTTTTCCTCAAGTCTCTTCTCCAATTTTTCCAATCAAACAACGAATTCACTTTTGATACGCAGCCACCAAGAGCCATTGCTAGTAGCACTAGTTCTAGTTTTGTAATCATTTTACTACTTGCCAACCTCCTCTTTTGATTCTTTCCCTGCACTTTTTGCTTGTTGGTATCCTTATTTTGACGTACTAATAGGTTTACTTCTACTGCTGATGACGACGAGTTCTTCTGCACTGGTTGTTCACCATTGACAGCCGTGGTGGAGAGGGAATTATTAGGAGTGAAAGAGGCTGGAGCAGTGGGGCACGTGGTCTGCTTTTGTGGCTATTATTTTACTTTGTTCTTTCTCTACGCATAGAGAATTGATGGGGCAGGAGAAGGGGAGAAGGAGAGTGAGGAGTGGAGGGATTTTGGGAAAAGAACGGCAGAGAGAAGGAACAATATCTGGGAGCGCCAATAGAACGAAGAATATATATTTTTTAATTTCTAATAAGCGCATCAACTTTTGATAAATAACCCCTTATTCTTTTATTGTTAAATTGCTGGATTCACACAGTTCATAGTCTTTGGGATGGTATGTCAGTTCATAGTCTTTGGGATTCACACAGTTCAGTAATATTCTACAATGATTGCAAATAAATCTCCTG
The DNA here is from genome assembly GCF_003713205.1 of Coffea eugenioides. Classification (NCBI taxonomy): domain Eukaryota; kingdom Viridiplantae; phylum Streptophyta; class Magnoliopsida; order Gentianales; family Rubiaceae; genus Coffea; species Coffea eugenioides. The sequence goes on along the minus strand of NC_040036.1, from coordinate 31,158,300 downwards.
GTATCCATCATTGTATCTTATTAAGTTGTGATTTACCTGACTTTGAACCTTGATGGTTAACTTCTTAAAGGAGTTGCTGCATGATATACTGATTTTATCACATCAAGATAAGGTTCTGATGCAAAAGAGTTTTTGTATCCACAGTGTAAGTGAAAGAAATTATTGAACTGTTAACTATGTGATTTATCTAAAAGTTCCAAATTGAAATGGATAGCAGCTAGCTGCTGTAGGATTGGATATTGAAGAAAAGTTGATATTATATGTTATATTTGCCAAGTGGCCCAAAATTTAAAAAAGATTTGTCCTTTGTGTATGTGTATGTGAGAGTGCACCAAAGCAACTGAGCAACATATAATTGTTGCTGAGGTACGGAAATAAAAGTTGATTGGTGCCTCTTATTGTTGTCTTGCAGTAATGCTATCCATTGAGCTTTGCCTTGTTAAAGTTGAGTATCTTCTTTCATGGTAATAAGCACAAGGATATGGTGGGGTTGGGAAGTTTGGGCAATGGAAAAGAAGTGGTTCAATATGCAGGATCTGTTGAGGCTTCATATTTTGATTTAAACTACTGTGTGCACATTCAATGATTTTATGTCTTTGTTAGTTTTGTTAAATTTTGATATTTGTGATTGAATCCGTTTTCTAAGATCCCTGGCGGCCAGAGACATCAGACTCAAGATCTCTTGAGGACCAATTTGTCAAGTCATATAAAATTGTTACTAGATTTTTATATTTTTCTTTAATTCCTGTTTTGACTTATATCTCTTAATGCATTAAATAGATCTGGAAGTTTGCTACTTTACTGATGGACTTCAGCTTCTTCTCCCCAACCCCTATACTCTTTTCACCTCATTTTATGTTACATCTGATTAGTCAGTCAATTTGATCAATTGTTCCTTATGGTTACCTCAGATATCGTGCAGTAACAAGTGCATATTATAGAGGTGCAGTGGGGGCTATGCTGGTTTACGACATTACCAAGCGTCAATCATTTGATCATGTTGCTAGGTGGTTAGAGGAACTGCGGGGCCATGCTGATAAAAATATCGTTATCATGCTTGTAGGCAACAAGACTGACCTTGAGAGTCTTCGTGATGTATCCACTGACGATGCTAAAGAGTTTGCCCAGAAGGAAAACTTATACTTCATGGAAACCTCAGCACTGGAAGCAACTAACGTCGAACCTGCATTCATTACAGTTCTAACAGAGATATATCGAATTGCCAGCAAGAAATCTCTTGTCGCAAATGAGGAAGCAGAATCAGAAGGAAAATCAGCTCTTCTCACGGGAACCAAGATAGTTGTCCCTAGCCAGGAGCCTGTACCAGGGGGAACAAAGTACAGCTGTTGTGGATCTTCATGAGAGAACCCTTTCATGGGAAATATATCTCTTTACACTATGAAGCAAGGATTCCGTCTAACTGTCTAGACACATACAAACACACACCATATACATCTCTCTGTAGTGCATGCTAGGATTAAGCGCACGTCTTTTTGAAAAATCTCAACAGTTAATTCTTCCAAGGAGATGCTGCTGAGTGAATTACAGATCCCCCTATATGAGGTCAGTTTTCCCCTCATTTTCCAGAACTCGTTGTCATCTAATAGTGTTGGTGTTGCCCGGATATTCTAAATAAACCTTGTTGCTTTCGGGTCTTGCAAAAAAGTGAAGCCGAGAAGAGTCCTCACCTCAAATTTAGAGCGCAACACTTGTTATTTTGAGTGAACTGAAGCTTAAATCAAGTACAAATGCATTCATCTTTGCTTGCTGTATAATAAATACGTCCTTGTGACCTATGTTGACAATGCTGTTCGTGGTGGGCGATTGTATGAGCAGCTATTTAGCAGAGTCTGTGCATTCATTCTTCCTGTATGTTCCGGGCTTACTTGAAAACTCTGTTGTCGGGCATAAGTATGCTAGTTTAATGCATTTCACAAATATGGTGCTTTCTAAAGACTGCAGGCTCTATTTTTTTTTTCTGGGAAAACATAATCTCCATCAATGCTCATGATTGTGCTTATTTGTACGAATTAAGCAGACCGTCTTTGTCGATAAAAATTTGGACATACAAATTATCCTGGTAATCAATTTGATTCAGAGCAAGTAATACTACTACCAAACGTCAAATAATCAGTATAAGAAATATCGTCATGTTGTCCTTGCCATGATTAAGGTAAAATTTTGTGCGAAACTTACTGATCCTCTATAATAATTATGGGCGACATGCATCAAATAAACCCACTTAATGGATGAAAAGGTAAATAAAATTTATCAATCTTCTCGAGTCACCTGTGACCATGATTTCCTTTCTTTTCAGAATGGTGATAGTGTTGCTGCAGTAATTTCCATCACCTTTCCCCTTGTAATCAGCAGAAAATTATAGAGTAATCAGCTCCTTGGCAGGTAAAAGTACTGGTTGGATCATCAAAAGCATAGGAATAAGCTGTTGGGCAGGCAGCTTTGAACTCTTTAGAATACACTGAAGGCTTGCACGTATTTGGGTTACTGTTGCTTCCTGCACAACAGAATTCAGGTTTACCAAAAGCAAGGCATGCACTTTTGCATGCAACCACCTTCCCATCTGATGTAACTTGCAGTTCTGGTCGACATTGCCTGTTCAAGTCTGCAGTACATTCTGCCCCGGAACAATTTGTCAGAGAAGGGACTATAGAGATTGGGATGTTGAATCCATCCACAAGGCTAATGTCATAGAAATCCTTGGGGTTATCAAGGCTGAACTCAGCAAGCGTTGCTGGTGGTACACCACCCGCGCCGTTACACCATAAGGCTCCACCGCAGTCACCGGTGGCGCACTTTCCGTTGCCGGTTTCGTCAAAGGTGCATTGGCTGCGTGCCCAGAAGCGGCCGGCCCATCCAGTAGGTGCAAAGATGGTTGCAGCAGAATGTGGTGGTAGACGGAAACCACCGTTGGCTAGCTGGGGTTTTCCTGCATTTGCTAAGATCCCTGGCCATAGTGTGACCTCACAATCATTTCTGAAAGTAAATAATTTTGCATCAGCTCCTGGAAGAGTACCAAATCCAAAAAAAAAAAGAAAAAAGGATCAGGATAGAGAAAGAGTTTCTTTAAACATCAATTCAAAAACATGAAACGGCTGTAGAGTCGAACCAGTAAATTACCTAAATAGGAGAAGAGTAGGACAAAGCAGAGGCGCCATAAAGCCATGAGTGTTACAAGAATGGTGAAGAAGATAAAGCCGGAGAAGACATGATTAAAAAAGAATCAGGAGCCCTATTTATTAAAAAAAAAAGGGTTAGCTACTTGGCTGATTGAATTCAGTGAAACTGTTGAGTCACGAGAGGAAGGGAAAATCGACGAACTCGTTAAACTTTACAGCTTATGCATCATGCCCTTTAGTCCTCATGCAAAATAAAATGCTGAATTGTTGTAGCTCATCTTGATGTGATAAAATGATGACCGAGTAAACAGAGCCATATTTATAGGAATATATAGTTGTAGAACAATCAGAAGAATCTCGCAGCACAACAAGACAATCTTTACATGTTATTAACTGCGCAAATGCCCTTAGATCTCGAACTAATTATTTAACTTAATAGAATATTAGTCAGAATTTGCTACAACTTTTTTGGTAGGTGAGTCTGCTGGTGCGTTCCAATTAGTGCTGTCATAAGGCATGGATTGGAAGGCAGCCCCCTCCTATTTTAGATATACCAGGATTTCAGACAACAGAAATCTTAGGCTCTATCTGGCAAATGATTTTTTTTGGATGTTTGTTTAAAATTTTACTGTAACTTACTGTAAAAGTTGTAGGAAAAATTTTTGAAGTATGTAAATTGTTGGATATTTTGAAGTGTATAGTTTAAAAACTTTGAGAAGTTTTTTGAAGTTACTGTAACTAATAAAGTTGTTAAAAAACTTGTAGCAGACAAACTTGGCAAAAAACTTGCTTGCCAAATAGGCCCTTAGTTTCATAAAAAATTTCCTGCCTAACCCTTGAATGTCGTTGTACATTGTTATCACTATTAATCAGAAAAGGGTCTTGGACTTGTGTGCCTAATTTTCTATTGCAGGGCAGTTTGATTCAATTGCAATTGACTTTTCTGTTTTGGGCTTGTAGAATAGTGTGTTAAGACAGTTTAATGGCAGATTAAAATTAAAGTAAAATGGATTATTTTTTTATGAGTAAAAATGGATTTACATCCTCGTGTATGTGAAAAATAAATTTTTGGACTTCCAAATCTTTTTCAGCAAAAAATAATGGTGAAATCAGCTCCATTGCACGTAAAAGTAGATGGTGGATCATCATTAAAAAAAAAAGGCTTTAAGCACTGGTCTTTGAACACTTGAGAATATTTTCTGTAGGCTTGCACTTTCCAGGGCTGGTGTACTCTCCAACGGATATTCAGGTTTCCCAAAAGCATGGCATGCACTTTTACATGCAAACTTCCAATTCTTGTGAACATATTTGATTCCATGGATGTTCGTTGTAGGGGCACGTTACTGTTGGACAATCCAGCTGTGAAATGGGAACGTTGAATCCATCTACATGGCTAACATATCATAAAGATCAACAGGGCTATCTTCCGCCAGCAATATTGGCAGTGCATCTTTCTCTTTCGTTTTAGATTCTCTTTTAAAAACCATTTCAAAATAGGTAGTATTTTTTACCAAATAAAAATAGGCTTAATTTTCTTTTTTGTAAATGATCTGTAAAGAATATCTGATATCAATACAAACACTAGTGACATTTTGACCATGAAAACAGAAAAGGCTTAATTCATTGTAATATGCATCTCTGAAATATTTATTACCGTGGAACGTACCCGGCCCGTACCATCAATCGTACTAGCTTGTTAAGTAAAAGTCCCATTAATTTTTTTTTTTAAATAAAACAAAAGCTAGGTAGAGGGGAGAAATGAAATTTCATCAAAATTTTGGGGGTGAAAATAAAGACTTTCAATAGAACTCCAAAATTTTCTAGAGGCCAAAAGGAAATATTAGGACTTGGGGAACGGCTGGCCGCCTCCCTCGGCGTAGACCCGGACCGGATCCGTCAAATTATTACGGGTACGGGTAGGGATTTAATTCCGTTACCCGGACCCGGATTCGTTTTGTCAAACAAAAACACGGGTCGAATACGGAATATAGTATTCCGACCCGTATTCGACCCGGATCCAAATATAAATGAATTAATAACTTAAAAAATATATATTTATCAATATAATTTGATTAGGGTGATGTATTTGAGTAAGGTTAATTTGATTTCTTTTCTTATTTAGTTTTTTTTTGTATTAGTTAGAAATTGGTTTACAAATATATTTTTTCTCATTTTTGTTAGAAATTGTAAGTTTTGATAGATTTTTTCGGGTAGACATGACCCGGATCTGAGACCTGTCGGATCCGGATCTGGAACATAGAATAGAAGACCCGTCGGATAAACGGGTCGAATCGGATCCAATATAGTATGCCGGGTCTGGGCCTAGAATAATGAATTCCGGCCCGTTGATAGACCTACCTCGGCCCTCAGTCCCATTGGCTCCGCCATTGATTATATATAGTCAAGAGTACTAAGTCTTTTTTTTTTTCGGACACGATAGACATATTACTACTCTATGCTATGGGAATGGGGGGGGGGGGTGACCCAATGGTACCAACTAGTAGGGCTACAAACGAGCCGAGTCGAGTCGAGTTTTGGCCTAATCGAGCCGAGTCTCAACATAATTTCATTGAATTCGAACTCGAGCTCGAGCTCGAGCTCGAGCTCGACTTGATTTGAGCTGAGCTCGAGTTCGAAAAAAAAAAAATAATTATTTTATTTTTAAAAAATAAATAAAATAATATTTTTTTCTTAATAAATAATAAAATATTAAGGATATATATGTAATTTTAATATTAAAATTAAAAAAATATAATATATATATATACTTAAAATAAAAAAATAAAAAATATATACTTAAAATAATATATATATATACTCGAGTTAACGAGCCGACTCGCGAGCTAACGAATTTAATATTTTGAGCTCGAGTTCGAGCTTGATTTCGACTCGAGCCAGTTCGAACTCGACTCGAACCGCTCGATTCGTTTGCAGCCCTACAAGGAGGGAACTGAATCACCACTGGTTTAAACGGATGCCAATGCTCCTGCTTGCGAAACATTTCAGAAAGCCCTGAATTTTTGGAACGCAGGCCAAGGGATTCGAGAGTAGTTGGTTATAGTCAAGAGTACTGCTGATGATTATTGATGTCATTTAATCTTGAAAACCTTAAAAACATGCAAATCATATTCCGGTGAATATAGCCAAATCTCAGTCGTCTGGGACTGCTCCTTATTATCGGAAAAGGGAGTTTAACATTAAGTACAAGTTAATGTGGCGTGGACAAATGACAATTTTTTCTTGAGGTTTATTTTAGCTGAAATAGCATCTTGAATCATGTGTTGTGTAACATGTCCCTCTCATACATTTTCTAATTTTCTTCCTTTCCTTCAAATTGATGCTTTTCTCGCATCTTCATTCGCTTAGGATCTTTTGTCTCAATATTTTGTTTCGAATCTTATTCTACTCTCTAAATTCGGTATCAATACTATATCTCATTATCCTAATTCGAGTCCATCTAAACCCCCAGCAAAGCTATGCAGAAATAATCTTCTACCAAATAACCAAAGGCTTTCTACATATCAAAAAATTAGTTCATATCGGCAAGTAACTAGTACGGCCAACAACTCCGTTCAAGAAAGTTATGCATTAACACATCATCAAAGTTCAAGTGAAGTCCCCTTCAACATATCTCAATTAACCCGCTTCAAACAATCTTTCAAAATTAGTCCAAGTTAGGTTTTTGAAAGTGGCTTAATTTGCCATTTACCAGAAGCAGGAAGGAAGGTAGTAAAAAAATGAATGCAAAAAGATAATAAAATGAACGAAACGTTACCAATTGACTCAATAATGTGAATAATTATAATAAAAGCTGAAATGTTGCCAATTGTTTCAATAAAGTTAGTAATTAAGATTAAGGTGAAAATTTCTCTCATTGAAAACTATTTACCAACCTTACACTTCATCTCCAATTATTTCTTGTGCTTAAAATTTCTTGCTCAAAACAATGGTAAAATATTAGATAGCCAACCAAAGTATACATGCTCTAGGGCAAAACAACAGCATGCAAGAAAGAAAAAAACACTTTATTGCCTTGAAAAATCTTTATAATAAGACCATGAGCAATTTGCGTAGTTGTGTATGCTTTATATAAATATGAAACAATACTACTAAAATAAGAAATATCTTAATGATGAATATATCTTAAATAATATTATCAATAAAATAAGATAGTTTAAACAATAACATAAATAATTATATTAAAAAAGAATGCTATCATTAATTATACTATCAATGATAAATATTATAATACTATGATATCAATCAATTAACTATGCAAATATGTGCAGAAATAAACTATGTTAATAATTTATATACAATACTAATAAAGATATTGCATATCATTTACAATTTTAATGATTGATTTGTTATGATCATAATCACCTGCTCAAAAATACATTTTCTCGAGATATAACATTTTTTATGTACTAAATTTCTCACAAAATTTTGATTGTTAACGTAATACAAATGTAGTAATTGCCGGTCATACAAAATGTTTATTGCATATTAAAAACAAAAAATTTATACTATATTCTAGCATACAAAAAATCTAAAGATGGAAGGCTAACTAAATTAATGTATATTTTACTATATTACTAGAGCTGCCATAGTAATAAGAGAAAATTTTGTTGTGATTTATCAAATCAATGCATGAAATCAAACTTAACGAAATATTTGTTAAAACATGCTCATATGTAGCCATTGTAAAAGAGATCATGGACTAAGTCCTTCTTCCAACTCCAGATCGAATCAATTGGAATTTATGGCATTTAAAATCAATGCCAGAGTTTAAAAATTTCTTAAGCCTATACTCTGTATATTTTCATGAAAAACTTAAGCAAGATTAAGAAAAGATCTTAACATTCTTTAGGAACACTATCAAGTATATGTAAGTTGAAGTTATGAATCTATACCTTCTTTTGCTTTACCAACATGACCAACTTTCAATGCCAATCCAATAATATTTTCCCTTTTCATAATTGGTTCTTCTTGTTCATGCAATTTTTTTTTTTTATTTTATTCTTCACCAAATCTTAATTTAAGCCATTTTATATTTCATGAATGGCTCAATTAATGATTAACACCACCAATTTTACTCAAAAAAGTCAATAGTATTCCCGACTAATCATAAACTAACTATCCCTCCAACCGACTTATCATAAACTAACTATTCCTTCAACTCTTGCAAGTCACACCAAATATTTCTCCACCGTATCTTTTCCCGTTTTCCTCTCTCTTTGTACGCTCGAATAATAGTTGTACACAAAAGTTGTCGACTTTGTGATTCGGATTGTGTTATTAGGTTTGCAGCAATCGAGGCACACTTTCTATGCATGTTATGTTAGGAGCCCTTTCTATCTATGCTTCTTTGTTCAGCACTAACCAAGATTACAAAGAGAAGATGTTGAGCAGGGACGATGGATTGTGGACTACGGCAAGGCTTCTTAATTACAAAAAAGACTCAACGATTTAATCAAGTCTTCTGTGAATACGCTCGTTCTTCATTTATACGAATTTTTTTTTTAATAAGGGTCTGGAACTAATAACAAAACCGGTGGTCAGAAAAAAAAAAGGGTTTATGGTTGCCTTTTCAAAGGGTCTTTCCCAAAATTCTGAGCAAGAATAGACTTGCATTCGTGATGGTCAATAATTCTCTGAACAGACCGATGTGTGGAGTGTTGAATTAAAGACTACTTTTATTTTAGTATGTATACTAGAAAATTAGTTATGCAGAGAATGTCAAGTCAAGTCTTATGTGGTGGACAGCATTGCCATTACTACAATTTGGCTTGGAAATTTCTTCGGTGTGGTTAACTTATAATAACAATGATTAGACAGGATTTGTTGAGCTAATCGAATCTGTCATTTTTACACCAAAAAAAAAAAAAAAGAAGATACTGCAAACCTAATACCACAATCTGTCATTTGGATTGTCTTATTCGGTAATTACCAGGGCTTATGGATCGATTCATTGTTCCCTTGACCAAGTAGTTGCACGAGCCTACTCAGCAGTATAGCTTTCTTTCTCTCATGTCTACTCTTACGTAAAAAAGGATTGAGCCTGTTTTTCTTAACGGATTGATAAACCAACTAAAGCTTTCTAACTTGTGGAATTTGTTGTATTCAATAAATCATTGTAATCCTAAAAGCCAGAGTGTGACGACCCCACCGCACCCAGAGGCGTACCAAAAGGTTTAGCGGACCGTCTACCTGGCTCGCGCCAGGACTCGAAAACGCAAAGCAATGAAAGCCATATAAACCAAAAAAGTACTATTCACAATATAAACATTGACAAAAGAGTTCTATTTACACCTTCAAAAGTAGATATCCAGACCACTACATCATCTTGTGATAACAACCAAAATTGGAAAGTAGACCCGAAAAAGGGTCCTTACACGGATCACTACAACAAGAAAGACCAGCTTAACTGTCCGGTTACTACAAACTAGACCTAGTTATAGTAGTGACAGTGCCAAAGAGTCTCCTGCATCGGCCCCTGTTAAGGAAAATAAAGGGAAAGGGGTAAGCTATACGCTTAGTAAGTAAACAGGGATAAAAACGTAAATGGCACATCAAGACGAACAATTACGTCACAAAGATGCCAAGTCAAAAGCAAAAGAAATAACAGCACAAGTTAAGGATACAGGTTGGCTCCAAAGCCAAGTCATCTGCCACGTGTGACCTCCTGTCGACACTCCGTCGACCACAAATAAAGGCCGTAAAACTCCACTTATACTCCCACCGTACCCCTTATCGCCCTCACTGGCCAGTCAACCGCACAAAATGGCTCGAGCAATCAAAACGAAATCGAACTTGGTTCACAAACGTGGTGATCTCAAAACTAGGTTGGACTGACTTCGACCAAGCCCTGGCCGGCTCGAATAGTCCGTCTAGGTCTTGAGATCGGACCCCAAACTCATCATATTTCAAAAGTCACCCCGAGGACAAGCTCCAGGGGTTCAGTCCTAAAACAATTCATATACGCATGTCATGTACAAATACAGGTGCAAATTAGGGTTTAGGTCGAGTGTGATAAAGTACACCCTCGCCTAAGTACCATTTCATTCACATCAACGCACATAAGCAATTTATACATAGAAACGGCCTGAATACTTACGTAAAGAGCAAGTATAGCAAAAGTGCGAAAATCATGTCGCGTGCGACAGCTAATGGCTCCCACTGGCTCCGCCTAGCCTGCTACCGTCTGCAATAGAAGGTTGTACCACATTATTCCACAAATAGCTACTAAAATGTATAAATCAAGCAAAAACGGCAAAACGGACACGCGCACGCGCGGAAACGGCGCCAAAGTTCGGGTTCTGGGCTGCCCTGTTTTCCAGTTCGAACGGTTTCGCGCGTCGCAAACGCATGATCCGTTTCTATGGTTCTCATGCAAGTTTTCTAACCAATTTCATACCAAATAAAACACACATATACTAGCTCCTAATAGTTTCACAAGAGACCCGAAAATTCCTTTCCCAATTTAACCCCAAAACCTAGCAAACACTAACCATGGTCTAGGCTCTAACCTTACTAGCTCCAACTAGCTTCAAAACCTTAATCAACCAAACCCTAACCATCTAAGCCCTAGTTCAACCAAACTAACTTCCCTTTAAACTAGGGTTTCATGACTAAACTGGATTTTTCTAAGATCCAACTATACAAGTAAAATTAATACATCAAAGATTCCATTTACAAGTCAAATAACCAATCAAATCCACTTAAAGAACCATGAAGCAAGAAACCCTAATTTCTTCCTAGCCTTGACCGAATTTTATGCAGCAATATATCACCAAAATAAACCTTCAAACTACACTATAATCACCATATAAACCATAAAAGTGTACAACCACAACAAGAGAATCACTTTCATGGCTTCAAGATTCATTCACCAAAAATCAACTTCCAAGTGAGATGATTTACCTTTAAGTAAGCCTTGCAAGTGATGAACCTACAACAAGCAAGTGCCCAAGTTGTTGCCCTAAGCTCCAAGATCAAGATGGATGGCTAAAACTTGGATGAACTTGGAAGAAATCCTCTCTTCTCCCTTGGCTTCAATCTCGGCTCTCTCTCTCTCTCTCTCTTGAAGTTTGTTTGGTTTATAACTATGTTTAGCTTGTATTTCCTTGGTATAATATAAGTCAAAGACTCCAAAAGATATTTTCCACTTCAACCAATCACACAAAAGTTTAAATTTTACTCCTTAACCCTTACACCTTCACTTTCTCTTTCTTACACTCTTGCCCATAAATATATGAAAAGCTTTCAATTAACTCCATAGAGTATACACTTAATCTAGTCTAAAATCCTTAATCACTCTTAATCGCTTCACTAACCACCCTTCTATCTTAATCACCCATTCTTAATCATCCCTTATTCCACATAAAAGCAACTCAACAACACACTTTTTAACATGGGCAAAATCAAAGGCTTTAAAACCAACTTAGGGTTTCTAATGGATTGTAACATTAGAGGTTTTAGTAATAACCCAAATTAGGGTTTTCAAATTATTTAGGCAAAATAACATTTTAAAGAATTACCACCAACCTTAAAACCAGGTTTTATAGAAAAAAAATAACACTAATATTCCTTATTCAAATAATATCAAAATTAAGGACTAACCAGGGTCTTACACAGAGAGCCAAAATTACCGATTACTAATATGACATGTATATACCTTTTCTTGAAATTTGCTTTAGGTAGGACTTCAAACGAACTGAGTCGAGTCGAGTCGAATTAAATTTTGATCTAATCAAACCGAGCCTTAACTTAGTTTTATCGAACTCCAACTCGAGTTCGAGTTCAAGCTCGATGAGCTGACAATTTTGAAGCTCGAGCTCAAAAAAATAAAAATAATTATTTTATTTTTTAAAAAATAAATAATATAATATTTTTTTCTTAGTAAATAATAAAATATTAAGGATATATATATAATTTTACTATTAAAATAAAAAGCCTAACGAGTTTAATATTTTGAACTCGAGTTTGATTCGGCCAACTCGAACTCGACTCGAGTTCGATATTGATCGATCTCGAGTTGAGTTTGACTCGAGTCGCTCGCGAATAGCTCGATTCATTTGCACCCCTAGCTTTAGGAGCTGGTGAAAGAAATGGAGAGACAGTAAACGTACCAATTTAACACACAATCAATAATCTGTTACTGTTTTACTGATCATTTCATCGTGGTTATGGGAGTAATATACACTTTTTTAAGGACTTTGAATCTTTGAGCCCGAGTCATAGTCATAGCAGCAAAGTTGAGAACGTTTTATGCTGTCTTGACTCTTGGATTTTACATTGCTTGTTGAAAATGTAGCACTCGCATATTTCTTTTGAAAATGCTCTATTCTTTCTGAAATCAATCGAAGTAACTCTCCAGAGTGTAACTTTTGAGCACATACACACACACACACACGAATATCTACCGAATCAATTTACTGCAGAAACACATATTGCTTTAAAGATCAAAATGATCTCTGTACTCCATATTAGACTGGTTTTATCTCATAGTAATAACGCATAACTGTGTTGATGTTTTTCGGATTGTGAGGCCTGCAGATGTCTATATATCTTTTGGATATTCCCTCAAAAACAAAACAAGAAATGCGTTTTACAGATAAATTGTAAGATCATGATTATTGATTATTATGCATAGGGACTTGCATTTCTCAGGAAAAGCCAACGCACTTAGGGTGGAATAATTCAGCAATACAGGGCAGCAAGACATACATATACTGACATAATCTCAGACTACAAATTAACCACAATTCTGAGACTTGAACCTTATTTGTTGGGGTTTTAGAGACTACCGAACGTAAAATATTGTTGAGTTTTTCATCTACCTCGGCCCGGATAAAGTTGATGGCAATATTGGACTTCCAACATCAACAACTACTTGTCCTTGATGATCACCAGCCGCCTCTGTCCTAACTGTGGATGAATTCGTGAAGTCATAGTCCAGATTGGTTTCAGCTACTACCAAACCTTCCAGTGCCTTGACTACTAAAGACATGGAAGGCCTGTTGTTGACATTTCCCTGCAGACACCATGCGGCAATCCTCATCATCTCCATAGCTTCCTCGACGTGGATCAGCATATCAGCACTTTTCCTGTCAACCATGTCCTCTAGTCTTTCTTCTTCAGCTTTTCTCTTAAAAATACTGAGCAAATGCCTGTCTTCCTCAATCTTTGAGGAATCAAAGTTCTTTCGTCCACAAAGGATTTCCAACATCACAATGCCAAAGCTATAGACGTCCACTTTTTCTGTGACAGTGGAGCTCAACCATTCAGGAGCCAAATAACCTGGTGTTCCTCTCATCCTTGTAACAACTCTGCTTTGGTCCTTTTCAATCAGCTTTGACAACCCAAAATCAGCAACTTTTGCATTGAAATTTTCATCTAAAAGGATGTTTTGGGGTTTGATGTCAAAATGAATTATTCTCTGACTGCAATCTTCGTGGAGATAAGCTAATCCCTTGGCAATGTCTGAGATGATTTTTCTCCTAGTCCTCCATGGAAGAGAATAGCTTCGCATTTCACCAAAAATCCATCTATCCAAAGAACCACTAGCCATATGTTCGTAAACCAAAAGGCGATGCGAATTCTCAAAACAAAAACCAGTAAGTTTTACCAAGTTAACATGGTGGATGCTACCAATTATCTGCACTTCCGCTAAAAACGAGTCCTTCAGTTGAGCCAAACCATCAAGACACTTGACTGCTATCTTCGTACCATTGTATAGTTCCCCTTCATAAACAGAACCAAATCCTCCTTCCCCAAGTCTTTTCTTGAAATCTTCTGTCATTGCTTTCAAGTTCTCATAAGAATATCTTATAGGCATTCCTGGTACCTGGTTCAGAAAATCGCCCTCAAATTCATCTGCTTCCTTGAATATCCTCCTCAAAAGGACCAGGCAAGAGCCGATTAAACATACCATACCAAAGAAAGCCCCAAATGTTGATGCCAGTATAATTGTTTTACGACTTGACGTGTTGGCTTTTTGCACCTTAACGAGAAGAGTTGTATTATATGGTGATCCGATATAATTCTCATTGTTAATCATAGAAAAAACTTCGTTTAGCAAAAAGCAATCGCCTCTATCCCATAGATATCTATCATGATAAAACAGAGCTGCTTTGCATGAACAGCTACTTAGACATTTACTTTTGCAGTCCTCCATTACTCTCGTTATGCTGTCTAAGCTTGAATCAGATGCAAAGTAAGATGTATTATTTAGCTCTAGAAGAGTATGATCTTGGGAGTGATCACAAGAAATTGGAGTGATTGGAGAACATCCAAGATCGGGTTGTCTGGACATTATTTGGCTGAAATAGCTCTGCTGGCCATTGGTTGTTTCAATACAACCGCATTGCCCTTTTGAACAGACCCCATATTTGCCGCACACCATAGGGTATCCACAATCACCAACATATGGGTTCAAAAGATCAATAACCTCTATAAATCCCCCTGCTCCCCACTGATATACTTTTAAATGCCCATCGGGCCCAAACTTCATGAATTGAGCTACTGATGCTGGAGGAATTGTAAAGTCATTGAAGCTTCCGTTCCTGAACTCATAATAGGGATAACTATTGATGCCAGACGCATAGTATCTTTGAGGTGGATCAGACTGTATATAAGCTGACAAGCCATCAGAGCCAACACCAAGAGAAAGCCGACCTTCACTCCAATTGGATGCGGAAACACTAGCTGTCAGCTTCTGCCCGGGAGCCAACTTTTGTCCCAGCAGTAGTGAGTCGGTGGGATGATCAAAAGACTGCCAAATGGATTCATTGTTTGGGCCAAATAGCACGAGGTTTCCCATTTCTGTCAAGTTTAAGCCTGAAACAGACTTTCCTCTCGTATTGCTGGACCATATTAAGGTGCCGTCAATGTTTGCGAAGACCAGATCTCCATCTTCTTTTAGTTGCAACTTTGCATTACTCTGAACAAGATTATTCCTGTTAGCAGACCAGACTAATTCTGAGGATCGCAGATATCCACCAGTATTGAGCGGACCTTGGGCAATGAGGACTCCAAAGAGGCATCCACCATCACCATCTCCTGAGTTACAGTAAAAGCCGCACACATAACTTGGTCCATCGCTTTCTCTCTGGAGGATGGGTGTCATCATGGAATCATAGTCCTGATGGGTCCACGAAGCGGGAAGATAGGCAATTGAATTATAATTCACGTTTTGGGCGCTCGGAGATATTGATGAGGAAAATAGAAGCAGGATAGCAAGAAAAATGGTATAACGTTGTGATCTCTGTTCTTCAACCATTGCTTGACTTAGAGAGGTTGTTGTGGCTTTTTTGGATTTTGGGCTCGCACAAAAGATAATATGGCAAATTACAAACTGAGCCAAGGCAGGATAGACAAAATCTCTTCCTTCATTGTAGGTGAATTCTCTGTTTGGCTGTGGTCTGCCTCGGATCTACTTCACTTTTGATTTTTCAGCTGGCTGATAGGTTTTGCTAAGCTTGATTTATCTGGCGTTTACTTTGACTAGATCGCCAGTTTGAAACAGTCAAATTTCTTTGAAGTCTCTTCGTTCCTTCATTCCTCATACGAGGAGTACAGGGGGAAAACTTTTTTATTGAATAAATATATCCCATGGTAGGAATGCAGTCAACCAAAAAAACAAAAAAAGTTGAGCATTTTAAACTCTTAGGTCATGTTATTCTTTGGAGAGTATTCCACATCATTTAATGAGCTCCAAATTAATTACCTTATTCAGTCCTACAAAATCCCTTTTTATGGAGAAATTATATTTATCAGGGGTTATCTCATCATCCCAGACTCATTCCCTAACTGCAGAAATTTTTATGTCAGAAACCTTTTTTTTTTCCTCCAACTTAGGAATAATTGAGCATGCACTTGTAATTAAGTTGCAATAGGGCTGGTTAGAATTGTATCAAGAGCAAATTGGGTAGCAAGTCAACCTCATGAATGATACCGAAAGGTCCCATGATGCCATGATATGTCAAGCCTAGAGCACAGTCTTGACGTTCTTGTAAGCTGATAAGTATGCGTTTACTGTTGTTAAGAAAACGAGCCAACACATGTTTTCTGGTCTAAATTAGAGGCAAGAGGCAAGAGCAGGTTAGAGCCCATAAAACAATTGGAGGAAGATATATTATAGGTGGTCAAAACCAGTAAGAGTTCTTTTACTAGTGCTATTTTTGCTTTGCAACTGGCTGATCCTCTTCTCCACTCAGTTTATTGAACAAGAAGCTGGAAATTAGGCAAACATAAAAGAGTTACTACGTTGTAAACAAACTTGGAAAATGGCATGGTGCTGATGAAATTTCCTTTGCAGTTTGCTAAAGAACTTAGAAGTAGAAATTCATAAGATAAATATGACTTGTAGAAGCCTAATATTTGTAGATAATACCTAGGATAATCCTTTATGATTTAGTACACTTCTTCAATGACTGAAAAAGCCTACCTTGACTAACTAAACTAACCCTGGAAATAAGATGATACAAGACCAAAAACAAACCCTTCTTGATCCTCATTTATTTGTGTCTACGTTTATTCTTCCCGGCCTCTAGCCAGAACTCTCACTTTGAAATCTCACCTGCACAAAGGAAAATATATCAACCTTTATTATTTCATTGTCCCACCCAAAAAAAAAGGAAGTAAAAGTTTATCTACAAGATAGAATCTGTTTGGCATGATTTTAGTTTTATGGAAGCAATTGGAATAAAGATGATCATGGATTCTAAAAAAGGTTACATGGTTCAAAGTTGGCAGCGCATTTTTCAGGAAGCTGCATGGCCAGGCTGCGATCGACTCCTGAAATCGGAGGACCATTGATAAGTACACATAAACAGGGCTGTCCTAGAGCTTTGAGGGCAACACAGCAAGCCTCGTTTGGTTGGTAGGGACTGAATGGAGCAACTGCTGCCCTACATGGAATCAGCTGAACAAGGGCAGAGAAGAAAGTGCTTACACAAGGACTCCCCCTGGTTTCCAGCACCAGGAAACCTGCCATGGTGACCATTAGCACCAGCAGAACTGGGACTGCATTTCTTCGAGATTGATACATTCTTTTTTTCTCTCTTTTTTTTTTTTTGGCCCTCGACTGCAGATGAGTAGTGAAATGCCCTACATTTTCACAGGGATCAATGTATATATATATATATATTCATTCTCTGAGTGAACTAAGAAGTCTAGTGCATTTTGTGCTTATTTCCTAACTCTGAATCACACTTGATTCATGTCACTTGTCGTGTGGCAATTATGCTGAAATAATATGATTGAAAAAAAAAAACTTGTGATGAAAGTTTTGTATATCAAGACAGAGAAAATAGCAGTGGCGCTGGTTGAATAAAAATAGCAGTAGTATTTTTGCAGAATTTCACATTGAACTTTATCCTCGGACCATTTTCAATGAATACCAACTTCTTCTTTTGCAGCACATATATGTATGCTGATATTATAGATCAAAGATATACAACAATTAATATTTGAATACTGTATAGAGCTGTGTTCACAAATTCTGGAGTCTTGATAGCATATTCTTGTTTGGCTGTTGATTATAACAGGTCATCTGATTTCAAAGATCAATGTATTTACCAATAATCAGAAGTTTTTCGTCTAACCTGTGTTATGGTAGTCAATGCGTGATATTGCCTCTAGTTGTTCAATCATTCACCAGATTAATTTGGATGGCAAATGCTGAAAGGACATACCTCCCAAGTTGTAGACTTGAGTGGTCCGTTACAGCCTCCTTGCCTGGTAACCTACCAGTAATTGGAAAATTAAGCCAGCAGATTGGTGACCCCTGTCTCTACCTGTGTTTTCAAACTCGGACCAGACCGGCCTGTCCGACCGGTTGAACCGGGAACCGACCAAGTGTCCGGTCCGAGTTGGTCATCAGAACCGGGAGATTTAAAACCCGGTCAACTCCGGTCAAAAACCGGGTTTGACCGGTACAGAACTGGAAAAACCGGTCCAACAGGAGATTTTGTAAAAAAAGTTCAAACTTTTTTAATATTATGTTTTGACCCCCTAAATTGTGAAAACTTATTAATATACCTCAAATATTTCATACTTTATAAATATTGTCCTAAAATTTAATGTTATTTTTCAATTAAATCCATAATTTTAATTCTAAACTTGTTAATGTTTATTAAATAATATAAATTGTTACTTGATTATTCTAATTTCTTTGTATTTTCTTGTTAAATATATTTGAAACATCAAATATATATTAATATACCTTTATTAATATCAATCTGTTATTGGATATTTTATATACAATAATTTAATTTTTAAATAATTTTTATTTATGACGTCATCCGGTTCGACCCCTATCGACCCCCGGTCGAACCCATTGACCTCTGACCCCTGACCTCAGCCGAGTCGATACCGGTCCGGTTCTGAAAACATAGGTCTCTACTATATCAGACACAGTGACAGAATCAAGACCCGGGATCAGCCGGGGGGGGGCAAACAAATATGTTTGTACTGCACTACAATCACAGTTATACAAATATGTTGTTTTCTTTTTTTTTTTCCAGTGAAAAATATGATAATGAAGTGATACTAAAATATTGATTATGTGAATAATTTGGTTTAAAAATTGGTAGATTTTACTCACAATCTTGTAACATGATTGTGAATTGTAAAATACAAAATAATAAACATTTGAAGTTGTTTTAGATTTTTTAGGGGGACAATTTGACGGAAAAGAACAATGTTGAAAATGTTAAGGGGGGAGGAGGGCCAGTTCTAAAGAAACATTGAAAGACTTGGAAGTTTTCTTTATAATTTTGTAATTTTCCAAGAGTTGAGGGGAAGCAATTGCCTGCACTCAAGACTCAGACTCAATGTGGCTCCACTGTTGCGCGCACACACCTATATCAGGAATCCTATAATAACTAGTAATAGTTCACATGCTTTTTGCACGTAATTGTAATATTTTAAAATATATTATTTTTTAGTTACTAAAAATTTTTTATGAAATTTTGATCATCAATATCATAATATAGTATTTTTATGTTATTTATTTTTTTAAGCTAGTTACTTTTAAAAATTTTATTAAATGAAAAGAGATATACAACATTCCAATGTAGTTGACATATCCCCTAGGATTGAATTTGAAATCATGAACCAAATACTTTTTTATTTATAGCTTGAACTCTAACATATCAAATATTGATAATATCATGTTTTACCAAAATTATTGTATATTCATGATTCTATTGCGTATAAACCACAATCATCACAATTTTTTATAAGCGAAGAATATAATTAGGTTAGAAAAATAAACATACATGTAATTTGAATTCTTTGTATTATGTTAATTTTATTTTTGTCAATAATGGAGTATAAACGATCCACCACGTAAAATTTTTTTACTTGTACATTCTAGCAATTGAAATTTTATAGATAGAGATAGTTGGAGTTTTTCTATTTTTCTTTTCTTTTATTCATGTTTTTAGCACAATCCAATGCGAAGAAAGAGCAACAAGTTTACTTTTTTCATATGAGCACAATATTTTTCGTTCTAATATTAGTTTTTTTTATGATCATGAAATTGGAATGAGAATTGTGGCTAATTAATAATTTTAATATTAATTTTTTGTATATTGCAGTGTTTTAGTTTTTAATTGCCAACTTTTAATCCATAACCGCTATCATTATTTATCAATTATTGGAATGCACTAAATCTCTCTAATTACAATTGTCACCGTAAATGAAATTTACTTAATTTTAAAGCTTTTCATTTCATAACTGCTTCCATTATTCACTAATATTGCAATACAATAAATATATGTAATCATTAGAAAAATAAGGGTATTTTGGACATCACCAAAAACAATATGCATATCATTTTCATTTTATCATTTTATCATTTTTTATTTTATATTTATTCTTATTATAATTCTTATTTTATCATTGGAGATGGTTTCTGACTTGATGGATGGATTTGGTTTGCTCAAACCAATACAAATAAAGCACTACTATATTATTGTTAATAACAATGTTTGTCTTCCCCTGAATATCAGTGATTTGGATGTTGTCTTTGGTATTATTTGAATTGTATTTTAGCTTTTTAATTCATTTGCTATTTACTTTATGTCATTTTATAAATAGTTTTCAAATTTTTTTCAGTTTTTCTTGTTTTGATCGGTTGCTATTAATGATAATAGTGATTTGTATGGTGCTATTTTAGATTTCTTTTTTTCTAGTTTAATACTGCTATTTCAGTTATAAAGGTGTCATCATTTTTTGTATATTGAAATTCCATTGGGTGCAACATGAAAAATTTTTCATATTGATAAAAAGTGCATAATTGTAAAATTTACTTGTGATATTTGTATGAAAATATACAGATGAATAAGGGTTTTCTTATCCTTGTATGTTTCTCCATTTTTTAAAGAGTATCTATTTTTTGAAATTGATTTTTGTGAGAACCCAGAGAAAAAATTATTTTTAGGCATTATTTTATTTCTTTGCACACGTTTTCTATATTTTCTTTATTATATTACCTTTATAGATATTTTTATAAGTAAATATAGTTTTTAAATCATTTTTCTAGTATAACTTAGTTCATGAGAAATTAGGAGTGTATATTGGACGTGGAACCCGCTAGTGCGTTAAGTGAGAGAAATTCGGCCAATTAGGTTAAGTTATGCATAAAGGAGGTTAATTACTAGGTGTTAGGAGATAATTAGATGTTACCTAAATGGATTAACCATGGGGAAACAAGAAAATAACTTTAAAGTATAAAAGGTGCCACGTGTCCTTTTCTTATTTGAAGTTGGACTTGTTTAACTTTCTTACCTTTACTAAAAGATCAATTTTGACCCAAATCATCTTCATTTTTTACCCTTCTTGGCCGAACCTCTTAAGGAGAGAAAAGAGAGTGAGCTTCAACTTTTGGCTTTCAATTCTTGCTTATATCTTGCAATCCAACCAATTAAATCTTGAATTTGCCTACAAAAGTGACTTGCTAAGGAAGATTAAAGGTTTTGGTGGAGTTGTTTTGGAGGAGAAACCCCGAAGCTACTACCTTTTTTGAGGAGTTAAGGTATTTTGCTTGAAAACTCACTCTTTGTTCCTAATAATGGTAAATTAGTGATTTATGGTGGCTAAATAGGTTGTTTTATGGAAGATTTCATGGATTAAAGTGGAGTTACCTAAATTTCTGATTTTTTTGAGAATTTTTCTGTTTTCATATGATGGTTATGGTTGGCCTTGGATTGATAGCTCTAAATTGTGTTAAATGGAGCCTTTGTGCGTTAATTACGATTATTTGCGGAAAATTTCAGGGCTTCTAATTAGGGCTTTATTATGGTTGGTTGTTAAGCTTCTAATTGGCTGTGATTGAGAGGTATTGTGACCCTAATGAAGTGTGTTGAATGGCCTATGAATTGTTAGTGTGCTTGTGGTTGTTTTGGATGAATTTAAATGGTTGTTTGTATGATGAAAAATCTGAAATTTTAGGGGAAATGCTGTCCAAATGTTTAAGATATTGGATTCGTGTGAGTTTCGGTTGATGTTGGATAAAAATGAAAGGTTTTGGGGTTTGTTTCTACTTTTAGCCCTAAATGTTATGTATTTTCCATTTCCAAGCTATATTTGGTTTTGCCTTAATAGTTCATTTAAGAGGTATTCGACTCATGTCCGATTCTCAATTGTGCTTTCTTGATTGTTATAGGGCGTGCTGGTGATCCGAGACTTACGTCAGGCAAAACGTGTGAAATTGCTTTGTTTGACTTGGTGAGTATACTACTCACAGATTGTTATTCCGTGACTTTATTGTACTTGAAATCTGTGATTGGATTACTTGTGATTACTGCTTATGCTAGATGAGACGAGAGTGTACTTTACCACTCTCGTACTCTATGGCTTATTTGACCGTTTACTGTATCACTTGGAATTCTCTTGATTGTACTTGATTTTGTGTCGTTTGGACATGTATCCAACGACCTTTACTGTTACCTCTGTGCTCAATCTCACTGGTAGTCAATTGACTCGAGCCAGCAAGGGTTTGGTCGAGGGAAATTGACAAGCCATGGGGACTATTTTGGGGATCTTTGGGTATGAGACTCTTAATTCCGATATACTCGAGTATTACCATTTCTGTTCTGATTGGTGTTCGGGCCCGGTAAGAGATATGTGTGATGGACAAAAATCGGAGTAAAATGGGGTCTACGGTAATGGTTACTCTTAAGCGTTGACGGAGAGTCAACGAGATGAGATCAAGTACGGCAATAGAGGAAGAGGGCTCTTGAAAGCCGTCCGTATCCTTTTACTTTCTAAATGATGTATAATAGTTGTTCCTACTTATGTGATGAATGTATTTGACATAAATAGCATTGTATTTTGGTGATCCTTGAATGCTTGAATGATGGTACCTCATTGGGCGAAAATTCACCCCGTTACCTTTGTTTTCCTTACAGGAAATCATCTTTTGGACCAATGATCATTTTGAAAAATAAATTGAGCTAGTATAAATACTTTTGTATAGCTTCTCGGGAGTTGAAAAATCCTAAATGTACCTTGATCCAAATAGTTCCCTTTTGGGTTGTAAATTACAAATGTATATATATAAAACTGTTTAATCATGTTCATGCATTATATTTGGTTTGGAAATGTTCATTCTCTAGAGTTATATAACATTATCTGTATTAGATTGGGTTTCGGCCGGATTGTGACGTGGCAGTCACTATTCACTTTTAGTTTCGATTTTCGTTTTCCGCTTTGTGATTGGTGAATCGTTTAGGAGCGCTAATATATATTTTAGAACGTTTTGTTTGTGTATTACCGTTTTAGTAGTCCTGGCGAGAGTTGGGCAGACAATTCGCTAACCCCTTTGGTACGTCTTAGGAGAAGGTAAGGCTGTCATAATTTTTTTTAACAATCTCAATTAATGACTAATGAGAAATTTTTCATGCTTCAATTAAGAAATTTTGATACATATAATAATAGGAGATGGAGTCCAAGGGTAGGTAAATAGTTTTTAATAAAAAAATTTTAATTATAATTACCAATACTATTAAAATGTAATCAATTGGAGTGTTTTATTTCTTTTAATTAGTGCCACATTAAAATGCAATAATTCTAATTACAAGACATGAGGGTAATTTAGAGATAACAAAAACTCCCTAATATCAAGCGTTCATACTTTTTATATAGTAATGACAATGATAATGATAATGATAGAGCTTTAAAATGGTTAGCATATATATCAGAAATCTCATGATAATAATAAAGCTATAATGTGCTTAGTATCCTTATTAAGTATCGAAACAAAATTATTTGTCACAACAACAATAGTGGTTCAACTTCATCCTAATGCTAAAATCGGCTAATTACTCAGAATATCGATGAAAAAAAGAAAAGTCGGACATGTATGAATCTGACAATGAGTACATATAAAACTATGGCTGCCGAGCTGTGTCAGCTGAAGAGGTGACTTTTGGTGGGTAGATGAACCGACCTAAATCAGTCCCTTTTCAAGTGAAGTGAGGTGTCTTTGCTTATCCGAAGTGGATGGCGGGGCTTCTCCCCTGAGATCACTTCGACAGTCAAGTTAGTATGAAAACGAGAGAAACAATAGTATGTATGAATGAATAGTATGCTTACTCGTGGGGAGTACATGAGGGGTATTTATAGAGCAGGAGTGGAAGGTAGGACGGAGGGCTCATGCTAGTGGGGCCCCTGTTCTGATCATTACGGCTCTGTTGCCTGCCTAAAGCTCTGACTCTGACACTGTAACCGCCTGGATATGGTGACGGGGAGCCTTGCGTAGTAGCCATTAACAGCATCAGGTGCTTTTCAGATAAAACACTGGTCCCGTGTGATGTCAGGCGCGTTGACATCATCAGCGTGCAGCCGAGGTGGGGGCCAAGAGGTCATCCAAGCTGGTGGTCAGAGGTCAGGCCGACCTCAGGACTCAGGTCCAGGACATGATCGCGTTGGTGTAAAGGACGATACAAAGTCACCTCGGCCATGCGGGTTTGGCCGAGGTAAGCATCCTCAATAAGCCCCCCAAGTCTCGGGAGCTCCGAGGCTCGTGAGGTACCGAGGCTTCCTTGCGTCGAGATCATCCAGACTCGGGGCCGGAACTCGCTCCGGAAGATGCGGGGGTGTAACACGTAGGCAGATCAGTTGATAGGACGTGGTGAGCAGAGCGGTTACGGGTAACCGTCGCGTCGTGAGGTAGTGGGACGTTTCGCGCAGAGAGGGTGTCAGTTGAAAGGACGGGACATTAATGAAGAGAAAGAGAGGTACGTCCTTTCGAATTTGAACGTGGCTGCCTTTTCGCATTCTTGCCGCCTTTTCGGGTTCCCCCAAATCCCTATAAATAGGGGGTTCTTTTCACCGCATTGCCCATCACTTTCCCTCTTCGCCTCAGACTTGCAAATTCGTGAGCGTCGCTGAGATCAGTTCTGTCAGCCGAGATCACAGCCGAAGTCATCGCTTTCGTCCGATTCTATAGTCAATAGTAAGTATCTTTCTTTTCATCTCGTCTTTCACACATGGTCAAAACGGTTAAAATCCATAAGGAGACCGTGAAACCGAGCTACCAGGCCGAGGAGAGGCCGGATCCTTTGGAAGAAACGACTTCGTCCAACTCTGAGAGGTCAACGTCTAGTGCTGCAGAGGAATCAGCCGAGGAGGGAACCGCCGAGACAGCCCCGGGGTCACAGTCATTCGAGATGAGTGAGGGTGGTTCCGAGATCGTATATAATGGCGATTTCGGAACTGAAATACCCGTGACGAGGGCGTACTGGAGCCAGTCGCTCCAAAGGATGTCGCCAAAATTGACTTCGGCAAAATGCCGAAATTTAGAAGTCGCATGGGAAGAGACAAGGCCGAAAAGGCGATAAGAAAGTACCCCTTCAGGCCGAGGTATCTCATCACGTCGCCTGGGCCGAATGACTCAGCCGAGAAGCCCCCCATGGGCATTGTGGCTATCTACTTCCAGCAGTTGGAGGCTGGACTGAGGACGCCAATGTCGAGGTTCTTCAGGGAGGTATTTCGTCATTTCGGCGTAAGGATTACCCAACTTACCCCGAACGCGGTCCGCATCCTGGTAGGATTTGAGATCCTATGCCGAAATCAAAAGGTGACTCCCTCCGTGAACCTCATTCGCCGGTGCTACACTATCAAGGCACATGGGACTGATAAGGGATGGTTCTACATCTGCAACCGGAACAACACCATCTCGAAACTCGTGGTTGGTGCTCTCACTTCGATAAAGAACTAGAAGCGCGACTTCTTCTTCGTCCCAGCCGGGGACTTCCCTTGGGGTTTTTGGTGGAGGCCGTTTAAATCGAAAGCCGACCCTTCCGCTGGAGACCACGAAGAGGAGGCCTTCCAGAAGTTGATAGGGTCAAGACTTCGGATCTACAGTTGGGACTACCCCGAAACCGTGCTGGTCGACGGGAGAATTAGCCGAGCCGTGATCAACCCTGACAAACCTCCCTTTCTTTCCACTAAACTTAAGAAACCTTGTAATTTTTCTTTCATAACTTTCTTGTCACTTCGACTGTTGCAAATAATAATGCCTATTTCTTGTGTAGTGGTTAAATTATCCGATATCATCACTTCCGGCTCGGCAGAGGTGGCCAAGAGGAACAAGAGGAAGAGCTCAGAGGACACCTCGACACCTCCGCCGAAGAAGAAAACACAAGGGCAGGTGGCCAAAATTTCGGCGGCCAAGAGTACTCCAACCATGGCAGCCCAAAGCAACTCGGCCGCCGCAACCACAGGATCCACCTCATCTGTGCCAGAAGGGGTGCCCATCGAAGGAGTTACCACGACACTCCCGTCTCCTCATGGCCGAGGCAAATAGCTGAAGCCTCCGGTCAATGCGGTCACGGGATCCTCACTATGGAATCGTTTCCATAGCCCCTCGGTGTTTCCCGGGGAAGACAAGACGCACCCCGGCGAGCATTGGTGTCCAAACTGCACGCTTTCGGTCAATGATAGGTACAGCCATTCTCGGGTTGCAAAAGAGTTAGTGATGCAGTCGAACTTGTCGAGGGACGTGGAGTTTACGAGAAAGCTGACTCCGGCCGAGGTGGTCCAAAGCATTATGGTGTCCACGGCCTCCAATACAGCATTTGTGGTCGAGATGGCACACCGATATTGTGCTCTACTCGAGGAGCAGGACACCGGTAAATTGTAAAATAAGATCTCCAAATTGGAGAAAAAACTTGTAGTGTCCGAGTCCGAGAAGACGGAGCTCCAAAGACGACTTCAACAAGCCGAAACGAAGGAGGAGGAGGCCGTGGCTATCATAAACAGCCTCAGGTCGGCTCTCGAGGAGGAGCAGAAAAAGGGGGATGAGGTGAAGAAGTCCCACGAGCAGGCACTCGAGAGTGCCAGGGCCTCGGCGGTAGAGGCTTACCGGAAGTCCGAGACGTTCACAAAAGAGCTCGATCAACTGACCATGCCGAACTTTATGTTCGACTACACATCTGCTGTTGAAGAGGCCGCTCCTCACCTCTCTCCCAAGGCCTTGGAGTCCTTGAGCAACACGGCCAACTACAACGAGGACTCCAAGGAATTGTGCGATCGGATGGCCGAGAGCATCCAAACTGGACGAAACCTGGCCGAAATTCCGGACGAATTCAACAAATGGCTATCCGAACTCGACGAGGTGTTCGAGGAGGAGGAAGGAGGAGATGGGGCTACTTTCAGCGGGGAAGACGCCGGCGAGAAAACTAGCAAGGTGCATGAAGGAGGAGGAGAACCTCATCCCGGCGGAGAAGAGACCGGCGAGAAAACTGGCCAGGAGGGAGCCGAGACGGGGGTCTAGACTCGCAGGTGTTGAGGGAAAGACCGAGGCGGGAGGTGCTAGAGCACTCCTGTCCTCGGTTCTTGTATTCTTTTTGTAATACCTCTTTTCATTAAATGAAATATCTATTTCTTCTTATCTCGGCTCTTTTAATTTCTCGCTTCGTCCCCTGCTTGTCCCCCTTATTTTTTAATAACGGATGTGTGGCATCGAAGTATTAAAAAATAACAAAATATCTGAAGTGATAACTTGTTAAAATTTTCAAGTATAATACAATCTAAGATTCTCGGCGTGCCAAATCCTCGGCACTAGAGACTCATCTCGGTAGCTTAGCTTACAATACCCACTTAAATTAGATTCTACAACTCGGTAAGGGCCTTCCCATCTTGGCCATAATTTTTCTTGCGGTTCAGCTCGGCTGACCAAGTTTTTCCTTAAGACCAGATCTCCTGGTTGAAATCGACGATGTTTCACGCGGGCATTGTAGTAGCAGGTCAAGGTGTTCTTGTATGAAGCAATTCGAGCTGAGGCAACATCTCTTCTTTCTTCAACGAGGTTGAGATCCAGTTGTCTCTCTTCTTCGTTCACCTCGACAGTATAAGCTGCCAACCGAGGACTGGGTGTAAGGATCTCAGCAGGAATGATCGCTTCGGTTCCGTAGGTCAAGGAGAAAGGAGTCTTCCGTGTGGCCGACCTCGACGTGGTTCGATATGACCACAGGACATTGGGGAGCTCGTCTACCCAAGATGATCTAACTCGGTGCAGTCGTGTCTTGAAACCATGCAAGAGGATTCGGTTGAAATTTTCTGCTTGACCGTTAGCCTGAGGGTGGCCCACCGAGGTGAAGTATTGTTTGATGCCGAGGTTCTCGTACCAATTCTTAAACGGGTTCTCGGCAAACTGCCTCCCATTGTCTGAAATGATGATCTGAGATATGCCAAAGCGGCAAACGATACATTTTCAAAAGAATTTTTGAACCGCTAGCCCTGTGATGGTCCTTAGAGGCTCGGTCTTGACCGTCTCGAGCGCATGGATCTCATTTTAGCAGTAATCTCGTTCCCACAGACGGCGCCAATTGAAGAGGTGATTTTTAGTGGGTAGCTGAACCGACCTAAATCAGTCCCTTCTCAAGTGAAGTGAGGTGTCTTTGCTTATCCGAAGTGGATGGTGGGGCTTCTCCTCTGGGATCACTCGGACGGTCAAGTTAGTATGAGAATGAGAGAAACAATAGTATGTGTGAATGAATAGTATGCTTACTCGTGGGGAGTACATGAGAAATATTTATAGAGTAGAAGTGGAAGGTAGGACGGAGGGCTCATGCTAGTGGGGCCCCTGTCCTGGTCATTACGGCTCTGTTGCCTGTCTAAAGCTCTGACTCTGACACTGTAGCCGCCTGAACATGGTGACGGGGAACCTTGCGTAGTAGCCATTAAGAGCATCAGGTGCTTTTCAGATAAAACACTGGTCCCGTGTGATGTCAGGCGCGTTGACATCATCAGCGCGCAACTGAGGTGGGGGCCAAGAGGTCATCCAAGCAGGTGGTCAGAGGTCAGGCCGACCTCAGGACTCAGGTCCAGGACATGATCGCGTTGGTGTGGAGGACGATACGAAGTCACCTCGGCCATGCGGGTTTGGCCGAGGTAAGCATCCTCATCAGCCCAACAGCAAAAGAGGTTTTTTTTTAAGTCTGACACTACCCGGTAGTAGTAAATTTTTTTTTTTTAAACGCTGCCGGGCCTTGTCAGCTTGGCAGCACAAAACAAAAATTTTTTTTTAAATTTGCAGACAGCAACCAGCTTTTTAAAGTTTTTGCAGATTCTTTGAGTGTAATTATTTTAAACTAGCCTGTAATTTTTTTTTTTGAGGGTAACTAGCCTACAATATAATGTGGTCAAGTGTTATTTACCCTCTTGTTTTCACAAAATAAAATATGATTTGATTAACGCATGTCCAATAAGCACTCATTAATAGAAGATTTAAGTATTAAATTTTCTATAAAAAAAAGGTGTAGTTAATTTGAAAAGGCATTCAAATGGAAAATGTGCAATAATTGTAATTATGTACATTTACATAGTA
Organism: Coffea eugenioides; assembly: GCF_003713205.1. Classification (NCBI taxonomy): domain Eukaryota; kingdom Viridiplantae; phylum Streptophyta; class Magnoliopsida; order Gentianales; family Rubiaceae; genus Coffea; species Coffea eugenioides. Next base: position 31,129,317 of record NC_040036.1, on the reverse strand, counting down.
AATTAATTATAATTTAAATATATTAACCAGCATCTAATCCGTTAAAATAATCCAACAAAAAGAAAAGTCTAGGTCGGTAGTAGATGATCTTGTCATTATTTAATGGTCATCACGTGCCTGTAATCACGCTTTCATCTAGTCTGTCCAAAATATTGAATAATTTAGTATTCTTTTAGATCTGAGACTAGTACGGAAAGGCCTTAACGTCTAAGAAGCAATCAAGTGGAATGCACATCTTTGTCCGTCTCAGATTTCATATACAGTTAACTCGTCAAAAAAAAATTAATAATTCGACATTTTAGTTACAATAAAAACTAAAAGTAATAGTAACAGTTATACAGTTTTATTGGTAAAAAATAAATAAAAAAAAAGAACAAAAAAGAATGAAAAAATAATTTTAAAACTCAAGTACAAGCATACCAAACAAGAAAAAGAAATAAAAAATAAAATAAGAAATAAGAACGAAAAAGAATGAAAAAATAATTTTAGAACTCAAGTACAAGCATATCAAACAAGAAAATATCATTTTTAAGGGTATATCATTAAAATATTTAAGAGTGTTATTTTAAATAAAAAAAAGAGGTATGTGTAATCTTTAAAACTTCAATAGAGCTAAAAGAAATTGATAAAAAAAAAGGGAGATTTCTAAAAATTATCCGTTACACACCTCAAGGGAAGTTTATGAAATTATCCCTTAAACATATCACCGACATCCGTATCAGGTGGGTCCCAGAATGTCCAATGCCAATTCTTTGAGAGGCGTCCAATTGCGGACGGTGTATTAAGTCCTAATAAAAGGTAATTGTAAACTATCTAATAGTAATGACGCATTTACTGTTGAAGGCCTTGCATAAGCGAAAAAACCTCCTCACCATTCATAAAAGGCCCGGCAGCCCACCATTTAAAAAAAAAAAAAATTACTGCTGCCAGGCTGTGTCAGACTTAAAAAAAAAAAAAAGCTTCTTTTGCTGCCAGGCTATATACGTACCCATTGTCAGATCCATACATGTTTGATTTTTCCTTTTTTTTGATCGATATTCTGAGTAATTAGCCGCTAAAACCATGGTGACTACTTAGCTATCTTAAAACGTACGAACTGAAAATAATCCAAATGTGTTCGAGTTTTGAAGCCATGCTATTTCATCTCGTACAATTCAAAGCTCTAAAATTTCTCCAACAATCTCCATTTATATATGGGATAATTTCAGAAACCTCCCCTGAAGTTTCTAACAATTTCACTGAGCGCTCTTAAAATTTGAAAAATTACACATACCTCCCTTAATTTGATAGTTTTAGTAACAAAATTTTAAAATAATATTCACTTGGTCAAATTTTTACATAAATATCCTAAAATGTCCTTGTGTAATGAGTTTTAATTTACTTTCCTATAGAATTATAAGATTATCGAATGTAATTATAAGGAAAAGGTGTCGCATTTTTCATGTCCATACCTAATATTTGATAAACAACTATAATAATAATTTTATCACTATGGTACAATACTTTTGATAGATTTTATTATGGATTTAGATTTATAAAATAGAAAATAAAACGTTGAAATAATTGATTCAGAGTTTATGAATTATTCGAGCAGTGGGATTATCATAATTTAATAGTGGTTTTGGGCAATTTCTTTTTGATTTATTATTAATTTTAATACCAAAAAATAGAAAACAAAGATTAGCAAAAAACATTGGATTATGTATAAAGTTAACTTATCAACATTTGGTTACAATAGAAATTAGAGGTAATTCTACAATTTTATTGGCAAAAAATTAAAGTAAAAAGGAATAAGAAGGAAAAAGAATAAAAAAATAATTTTAAAAGTCATTCTAAGTATAAGCATACCAAACAAGGGAATTTCATTAAAATATTTAAGGGTAGTATTGTCAATTTGCTTGTCATTTGCATGTTTGAACTGATTAACATATTAAGGGTAGCTTTGGAAGATGGCCATATTTTACCAGAGAGTTCATCAAAATTTTCAATCACTAGCACAAAATTTTAAGCCACAGAAAGTGCAGATAATTGGTTTAGGTGCACCACAAGACTATCTAGAGAAAGAAAATACTAGTGCTTCTTATTCATTTCCCAGAAATTGCTTTTCAGATGAGGATGGAACACGTTAAATCTTGATTTCCGGTGCTCGTGTTTGGGTCGAATGGTACGGTTTCGAAGCAGGACAATAAGGGAAAGAAATATACCTCCAACGTTGAAATTAAATTCTGCCAACTCCAAATGCTCAGGATTTTTTTTCAGAAAATGGTGTCCTATTCATGAAATGGATTAAAGAAACTTAGCCTCAATGATTCTTGAATGCACATGTACCATTGGAACTTCAGCAAATTGCCAAAATCAACAGGACAGTGTCTAAAAACGTAATGTGCCCAAAACATGGAGTCAAGTTCTAATCTGTCTCTTGTGATTGAATTGATTAATTAACTGGAAAAATATAAAATCAAGCAATCATAGTCTACTGAATTTTCTTTAAAGTCCAAATTCTTGGATTCCAAATCCGACTCGGCAGCACGCCAGCAACCTAAATCCACAAACAAAGGAAAATAATTGTTGTAACTTGTAAACCTATCAGTTCCCAAAGTTTTGACACTTGTGTTTTATTATAGTCCCAAACTTATACCAGCACTTAATCTGCAATGTTGTAGGTACTTCTGCATCCGGGGTTTGTAATGTCAATCATTACTCTTATTTAGCCGCCAGTCATCTATATCTACCTACCTATTATATAAGAAAGAAGTGAACTTTATTACTTTGTCTCCTTACTTGTCACATCGCTTCTTAATAACTTGACAAGTGACTTGTTAATATTTCTTGTACATTGCTATTCTTGCCATTGCACATTTTTTTTTTTGGCCTTTTATTCATGCAAAGTCAAACAAGTCTAGCCTTATGTTTATGGGTGTTCATCGATCGATAGTCGGAAATTCGATAAAAAGTTTTGATAATTTGGGAATTGATTTTTTAAGTCCAATATCCGATTACCGTCCAAATTTTAGTTTGATAAATTGGATTGGAAAATCAGTAGTGAGTTAAAATATTTTAATTTGCTCTAAAAAAATTGTCATAACAAAATAATATCCCATATGTTTTTCAACAAAATTAATCGACTTACTCAAACAAATATGAAATGCAAAAAAGAGGGAACTCATAATCTCAATTCTTAAACAATATTGAAATAAATAAGAATTTCAAACTTAATTGTTAAGCTAAACTCCAATGTATCAACTTCCATTAAAATTTTATCTCCGACTATAGTTATAGTTAGTTTAGCTAATTACTAATTAATATTTAGTGATAGGATTAAGATTTACTCTTGTATTTAGTAATATACGTAAGTGGGCTTGTATTCTACTTTTGTCTTCTATTGATTTTATGCGATTTCCACTTAATTGTTCTTGAAATTTTAAGTGGGCATGGGCTGTGCTAAGCACAGCCTGAAGTCTTCTAGTATTAATACAGAAAAACATCCACTATCAGAAATCGACATAAAAGTTTAGCTAACTCTAAATCTTTTTTTTTTACAACTCATTGGACATAAAAATCGACAAACAACCACATGTAAGGAGGAGCTCTGGTCAGGACAAACTATTTTATCAGGCCATTTTCTTGGCCTCTAATTGGTATCGACTCTCCTCTTCAGCATCCACTATCAGAAACTAATTTTTAGCCATTTAGTTATGTCCATGGCCTTGTTCTAAATACTTTGAGGTAGAAGGAAATGTCTAAGTTGATGAAAGTTTAGGGCCTTGTTCTTGGCTTTTTTCACTAAACTTAATGTTTATGCCACTAAACATAATATCTAGACTGAGCTTAAAGAGATCCTCGTACAAATCTTGATCATTAGAAATCAGATTCCAAAATCATTCCTTCCCAGTATTAAAATATAAATAAAGTACCCTTCAAGAAACTGAAAATAAAGGAGATTTCCACGATGTAGGCTGGGTGAGGGTGCATCTTCAGTTCTGAACTTTAGTTCAGGTGTGACACCTCCACCAGTTTAACTAATTCATGTTTTCTTCCCGACCACAAAATACTTATCAGATTACGTCTGAATCAAGTGCATTGCCTTACTTCAACAGGAACGTATGCAATTATTGCTCCACATCAATGTAAAGGTGAAAAATATATGAAGTTTTAAGCAACTCAGTTGGCCAACAGTCAACTGTCAAGATAACAGTAGAAAAGGAAAAAAACACTAAATGACTAAAATTCATCAAAAGCCCGAAAGTTGTGTTCTAATAAGCAGTTGATATTGCACCGATTACATGAATTAGACACGCACGTGCAGCAGTAAATATACTGATTAGTAATACAAGAGGCAATGCTCAAAGTTTGCCTATTTGTCCTAGGAACAACCAGAGCAAGAGAGCAGCCATAGACCTGATCTCATGTCGACGGATTATTAAATAACACTGGAGAACTTTTGATTCTCTAACTCAAATGGACAAACATCAATAAACAATTGAATAGCAACAGTTATGACCATTCAAGTCTCAGAGTTCCTGATCCAAACCCTAATCAATTGAGGTGTTCAGAGTTAATTCATCCATTATTACCTCAATCTCAGAAGGCTAATGGAACGCAGCAAGGAAAACCAACACAACAACCCCCAACCAGTTCTCAAGGCTCTCCTTTCCTTCCTTTAAGGTTGATTACCGCAAGTTCTTTTTCTACAAATTCCCCAGCGCATATGGGTGGATAAATGCCACCATGAGGAGAGTCAGCAAAGTGGCCTAGAGGTTTCAACACTGCATCTGACGCAATATGTGCAAATAGCTGACGAAAGGTAAAAAAAGATTCAGAGTTAGCTAAGCTTTATAATTTAAATCAAGCATTCAGCAATTTTTACTAAAATGAGATATTAGGAAGAAGGGAAAGAAAGAAGAAAAAAATAGCAACTAAGATTACTGTGGATGAAACTCTCCAGAGGCTACGATTTTGCTTTATAGCTACTTTTATTGCGTCAGTTGTCCTACTATTTACAACAACTTCATGCATGCCAGCTATACAATCTCCTGCAGTCAACCACTCTATCTGCATGTTCAGTAAATCAAAAGCACGTGTCACCAGCCATTAGCACAAACCTATATTTTCATGTAAAGAAAATGCAGATAAAGATTCTGAAACTAAAGATTCACCCTTACCAGTAACCAAATACAAAACAGATAAATTCCATAGCAATGGAATGCATTCTTCGTCAATTGTTTATTCATGCAAATGTCCATTTCTTTGATGTTATTTGTCATCAAATGTACTCTATCCACTATTTATTCTGAAATCCTTTGAGGTCAATGGCTAGAATGGTTAATAGTTCTTGCTTAAGAAACCAAAACTGAGCAGCTGCTTGCTCTATTTGTGTCAAGCTAGTCATGTCTAACACCAGCAGGTTCAAGCAAATTGATGAGCTGATCTTGCCAAGTGCATAGCGAAATAGCATACTCTTACCTGTTTTCCCGTCTGAATGAGGAGACATCCTACAGGAACCTTCACTCCCATTTTCTGGCCATTTCTCAGCCAAATACTTAGACCAGGGAATCTGCTTCTGCCATGAATTGTAAGGAAGTTGAGGTCATAGTGGTATCCTGCAAAGACAGTGCCCTCTTGGCCATGACGCCGAAGATCACTTCCTGTTGGTGCAAGTAGATGGGGTCCCTGGAATTTGAAAACACAAATAACCCTGTTGGAAATCAACACGAAATAATTCAAGAGAAAAAAGGAAATAAATTAAGGTTAAGAGAACGGAGATTGGTCCCTGTATTAATGGCCTAGTCAAAATGGTCCCTAAAAGTACAACTTTGAAGGAAAATGAAAATGATTAGGGATGATAGGGTCGAAACCCTCATGCAAAAAGGGCTCCAAAATCGGGACAGACCAAATTGACAAATTTGAACACATTGGCATTGTACTCATCCAATTTTATTTTTTTCTGGCAGGGGAGGGTGGGATTTAAGAAGCAAGGAGGGGGAAGGGGGAATGGAATGCAGGACCACTAAGTCCTGAGGTCTCAACCTTAGCCACTAGACCAAGGCCTACTTGGCTAATCATCCAACTTAATAAAGTCAAGAACCCAAAAAAACTCAATGATTAGGGACCACAACCGCATTTCTCAAATAGTTGGTTTCTATTCTGTCAAATGAAGCAAAAAATACATTCCAATTTCAACTTCAGATAATTAAACAACTGGATGGAGACTAAGAACTAAGAAAATACTGAGGAACTCTTGGCAGGATGCAATGTCATTCTCTGCATCACAGTAATTCAGGCAAAGGTCAAAGAGAGATGGATATTAACATGCATTCCTTATTTTGCAAAAAGACATGCTACGTCACCCTTATAGAACCACCTTTTACGACAGTGCAACCAAGGACTGAAACCCATAAACCATATAATCATAAACATAGTATTGGTCATGAAGCATCGATTCATGCCCTTAAAGTCAAAGGCAATGTATGATGAAAATCTAATTTCACATGGCATCCTCACACAACAGTAAAGGGCTCAGCAGTCCACTTAGTCCACAATATGTATCACATAAATTTTCTGTAGGAAAAGAATTTACTCATCACTTATCTTTGTCTTCATGCTATCTCCGATTTAGCATGTGCACAGTCATATGTTGGGGTAGCTGGAATGACAAGAATAACTATTACCTGCTTCATGAGAGAAGTAAAAGCATCTTTCTGCAAGCCAAATCCAATTGCTGCCATTTCAGCCACAGCCTGAAAGATAAATTGCATACATTATATTTCAGCATACATACAATTAGAAAGAAGAGCAGCAATCTTGATGACCTACCTCAATCGCGGATATCATTTTATACCCCCATGAATCCATAGTGGCTTTCCATTCAGGGAATCCTTCAGGTATGACAGGCTCCGAATTTAGCTCCTAGAAGAAGGGACTGCTAGTCATGAAAAGAAGACTAATCATGTTAAAATTGTCAAAAAGAGGTACCACCAATACCTTAAAGCATGTGTTTGGTGGCCGGGGCCCAACCCTCCACATGTAACGCCACTTAGGGTCTGGCCCAGTGGGAGTGGCTGGTTGAAACTCTTTAGGCATTGCCCTTAATTTCTCTTGCATCTCCTCATCAACTAGACTACGAGGTACTTCAACTCCTTCTGGAGTCACCCCAACCTGTGAATTCAGCATTTCAGAGACTGTTGAAATTTAAAAAAAAAAGGGTAAGAAAAACAGAATACACGAGTGATAAAAGCATAAATGATGGCTGTGCAGTTAATGTCTCATTATAATTCATCTTTTTTTACTCTGTTCCCCTTATTAGGTAAGCACTTCCACATGGTAACCATCTGACAATGACATGAATCTGCACAGCAGCTAACTGGTTCAGCTTACTTTCCTGGTTTGTGTATTCAAGAGAACAAGAAGGTGAAATTCAGCCCCTTGGCATATATTTTATTCCAAACATGGTAACATTGCTCAGTTCTCAACAAGTTACAACTTGTAAGACCTACATTGCCTGTATTCTCCTGAAAGCAACAGCTAACTTCAGTAGCTTCCAAAAAGATATACAAACAGATAATAATGAGAAGAATGACAAATGCCACCAGTGTCTGTCCTTCAACCTCCATGAAAATCTTAACTATTATGTTAGGTATTCTTAAATGTAAATAGATCGACTCAACTATCTTCATGAGAAAGATCACATGCCTTCACATCTTTAAGCGCTTCGGTTTCAACAAATCAGTCTCAAATGATCAACATGTCCACCAATACTTCACAAGACCAACAGATTTAAGATTGCAAAGATACTGGCATCATTGCATATACTCTCAGACAGAATGTCCAAACTGAACGACATTCATCTTAAACTAGCTTTCCTTACCTGGTAGTTGACTCTCTCAAGCACAACCGTTATTGGGAGTGCTTAAACACACAAAAAAAAAAAAAAAAAAAAAAACACTTTGCTCCTTGCACCTTAAACTTTCAGATCAGATTCTAGTTCACAGTGACATCAAACCAAGCAAAGATTACACTTAACCCTCCCTCACCACTACTCTCAATAAACTTGCCCTAAATAATTTGAAAATTGGACAGAATCCATCCCACAAATGTAAACTCTTCCCACTAAATTTTAATGCTTTTAGATAATATGGTATTCAACAAGTACTGAGCACATTGGTCAATTTTCATCATCTTCCATTTCATCCCACAGAAACTACAAATGCAATTTACACATTACTAACACCCGTTTACTCCCAAATACATATTGAAAAAAGAAAAGCAGCAAAAAAGCATAACTTATCAACTATTTTCCGTAAATGTTATTACCGCCATGATTTCACACTAATTCAGTATACCTGAAACGTAAAGGTTAAAGCACGGACTGTCACATTAAAACTTTCAACAACTCATTTCAACATCAAAAGCAATTAAGAAAACTGAGGTTCAAATATAATAGAAAAGGTCAAATATTTTTCAAGTTCTACACTTAAAGAAAACAACACTTCATCCTCTAATTCAATGCGCTACAACTAAAACAATTAAGGATACGAACCACCTTACTCGGACGAAATGCCAATGCATTTTCAGCTCACAATTCAGCTAAAATAAAAACAATTTAGTCTTTTAAACATATTTACTCCTTCAGAAAACTAATTATAATCGTCCAAATTATACATTTTTTCTTTTAGTAACTGAGGTTCCGCAGTTTATAACAAAAAGAAAAAGAAAAAAAAAAGTTATACTACAAATCATTTTCCTGTTCATATTATGATTATCTTTCCTTTCCCGTAATAATGCCTAAAAATGGAATCGAGTGAAACAAAAACACTACCACAACATCTACCAAATGAAGAATATTAAAATTATATCAAATTAAAACTCAAACACGAAAAATGATTAAAATGATTGACAAATTTTGAAAAAAAAAAAACACTGGTAAATAAAAAGATTACTTGGTAATGGAGGTGAGGCCGTTCTTGGAGGCGCTTGAATTCTTCAGGCTTTTCGAAATACTTTTCCATCATATCGAGGAATTTATCGTTGTCTTCTGCAGAGCATCTCGGGTCTTTCAACAGCAAAGCTCCGGTTTCTCTTAGGGTCCGACTGACTTCTTCGCAGAGGCTTTTCATTTCCGGATCCAGATTCGTGCAGTCGGATTCGGACCTCAACTTCGTCGAGGTTTCCAAATATGGAGCCAAATCGATCACCGGTAGCTCCATTTCCCGAAATTACTGAAACTCTTTTCTTTTTTTCGTTTTCAGCAGATGAAGGAAAGAATCAAAGAAATTCTTTTGCCTGAAAGTGGTGGGGAGAAGGGCAGTTCTGGAATTCGAGATTTTTCGAGGCTGGGGGCTGATGGCGGGAGAATTTTTTTGCTTTTCGAGGTTCTATTTATAGTACCTCATTCAATATCACGCCAAACAGGGCATAAACCAGGGACTATTATTGGGGGAATCTGTGGACTCTTGAAAGTTGGAACTTGGAACTATAATAAAATATTTTTTGAAATTTTTCTTGAGACCTAGCTCAAATCTAAAAGAGTCTACAAAATTTTGTGTTAATTCTCATGTTTTTGGGGTTCGAATTTTATTGTAATATAATTTTTTTTTCATTGTTCATATTTTCTGGACAGTAATTATAGTCGAGAGAGAAATCACGCAATTGAGCAAGTAAAAAAAAAAAAAGAAATACTATATTTGTCGTTGATGTTTACATTTTTGGGTTCAAACATTATCGCAACAAAATTAATATTGCTTTTGTTGTTCGTGTTTTTTGGACGGTTCCTATAGTCGAGAAAGAAGTCACGCAATTGAGTAGAGAAATACAATAATATTTGTTGAAATTATTATTCCTAATTTGGGAGATTAAGTCATAAATGTTGGATGAAGGTTGTCATTTCGATCCGTCGAAGCGTTGTAACTTGGTGATTAAATTATCCCAAAGGATTATGAAAAAAGTAGTGAGGTAATGAGAGTTAGGCTCTTCCTAATTAAAGGTGTGTTTGATAAAATTGAAATTTGAATCCATTAAATTATTGAATTGTTAAGTATTAAATCTAGTATATTTAAATGCATATCACATTCGGTGATAAGTGAATAGTTTATCACTTCATTTTGAAAGCAAATTTTACCTAAAAAATTCGGTACCACTTAATTAATCAGATGTTCAATTTTTTGTTATCAAAACGCGCTGAATATGTTAAAATCTAAATCCATTAAATTTAAATGCTGAATTGAGTTATCAAACAGAGCCTAAGCCAGCTATTCTACATTAAACGAAACAAAATCATGTTGCAATTTAGTCACTCATTTTATCATGATATATATACATGTGTATCGAGAGTGCGCATCTTTTCGAAATTGTAGGATCATGAGAGTAGGACCCTGAGTTTAACGACTATGATAATTACGCATTCATCTACGCGTGGACCATGATTAAGCTGGCAATCATGTACTCCCTCCCTTTTTTTATAACTGACGTTTAAGGTTTTGCACACCAATTAAAAAAAGTTTTTCATTGTTTAAATCTATACACTACTTTCCTTTTGTACCCTCATTAATTATCCAATTCACCCATATTTTCTCTCACTAGAATACTAAATGGTGCTGTTTTACTAGGCCAAAAGCAAAGAGAGAAGCAATAATTACTAGGAGTAGTAATTAAGAACCCTGTATTGGAAAAGAGAGATAAAAGGGTAAAATTGTGAAAAAATAATTAATGCTGCATGGGGATAATACAACGACAGATAAAAGTACTTAAGAGCAAATTTCTTAAACGTCAGTTATAAAAAAAGGGAGGGAGTAGCTAGTAGTAATGCAAAACTATATATATATTTTTTTATGAGTTTTTTTTAAAAATTTTTAACAGGTGGCTTTTGTCTCAAATAATTCTCCATTTGGTACTGTATTGGGAAAAGAACTAATGATGTAATGTTGATTATTGTCTTACATGAAAAGAAAGTTAAAAGTGCATTAGCTTGGGAATCCTAACTTTTGAAGATTTTCCCAGGTTTATTTAGTTCTTGTTCCACTCCCAAATGGTAGTTTCGTGCAAGGAAATAAAAACAGTCAACAAACAAATGTGGCTCGGGAATCCTAACTTGTACGTAAAAAGCAAAACACCAGTACAAGGAACCCATGGGATGATTTTGCCGTGTCGTTTAAGGAAGAGAACACCGTACGGTAGTATAAATTTAGCAAAGAAAGTGGAGTAGTATTATGTAAACAATCAATTTACCATGTTGATCAACTATGGCACAGCTAGTATACATATATATATATATTTTTAGTCAGGGCATAAATTGATAATAACAAATACTATTAATTTTCCATTCTTTTAAAGGTCAGTCTTAATAGGTATTTGTGGGACAAGTAATAACAATGCATGCATCTACAAATATAAATAACATCAAAATCAAGTTCATTCTCGGTATAGCGATTGGTGGAGTAATTTTTGCTTTCTGTAATAGATTTGGTGAAGGCCCTTGTGTTGTTTGCTGAAGCGAGTGCACTCTACCTCGGATTACAACTCATGCTAATTTTTATCCCTAAACTTTGAGTCATAAACACGCTTCGTCTTCAAACTTTTTGGCATAACATAGTGTTTAAATTATTATTTTTTAACCAATTTCATCCTCAATTGAAAAATGAATTAATTTGAACTGAAATTGGAGTTGGGAAGAAAGGTATCGGAGTTGAGAGAGCGCAGATAACCATTTTCTTTTTAAGTCGTGCAAGACTTTTTACTTAACGAATTCATACTCATTAGATGCTCGATTTTTGTTCAAATTGATTAATTTCTCATTTGATGATGAAATTGGTCAAAAATTGATAATTCAGACACTAAATGTATTATGCCAAAAAAATTGAAGACGAAATGTGTTCAGGTCTGTTTGGATTGTGAATTATTAGAGATATTTTTACTGTAGCACTTTTTGTGATGTGATGTATGTGAGATAAAAAGGTAATTGGGAAGGTAAGAAGGTGTATTGGAAATTGTAATGATGATGTAAGCAAATAAATTTGGGAAAATAAAACCCAATCCAAACAAACCCGCATTTTATCTAAATTTATTAGTAGAGATTGACTAGCACGTGTTTATTAAACCCGGCTCGACAAGGATAATTTCACAAACCGGCAGGAACCACAACAGTGAACCCGTTTTCTGCATTCAATTGTTCCAACTATGCTAGGGCTTGATCATAGAAAATAATTGCTACCACGTCTCAAATCATTGCCTGATGTGTCCCAGTGACGCCTTTTTTTTTTTTGTTTGTACGTGCACAGATTTCAAAAAGCAACCTTTCTTGTCGGGTCCTAATCCGCTAAGCATAAACTCATTGTGGAAATCATGTGCTGATACAGTAGATTTTTTGAGATAACCTTTTAAAAAGAGATAATTACAGAAACCTCCCTTGAAGTTTCTAACAATAGTAGACAGCTCTCATAAGGTTTTAAAAATTACAGCCACCTCCCGTCTTTTGATGATTTATGTAAAAAAGTAGGCCCAATAGGCCAATTTTTCATTTCAATGTCCTATAATGCCCTCTTTCAAATTTTAAAAAGTTTCTTTCATCTCTTACTTTAACTTGCCTGTGTGTATCACTAGATTCACCATCCATCGATCCTTGGAAGACAACTTCTCTTCATCTCCAAGGCAAGAAAGAAAAAATAATTTAGCAACACTTTTTTCATGATACAAGATGCCCCGACATCATCTTTCCTTTTCTACCATGCCATTAACAATTTATTATGATACTCAAAATAATTAGAATCGAAAATATATTTGTCATTTTAAATACAATCTAACTCATTAAAACCCTATTATGATCTACCCATGTATCCCACGATCAATACCATATCTTAAAAATGTCGACAATAGTGTTATATGTTGCTTGTACTCAAGAAAGAAAATAAAAAAAAAATTACCATGACATTGGAAGCAAATTGAAAAGTTATTTCACATTTGGGTTTTTGGCAAAACAATTTATTTGTGTAATTCATGTTGTCTATATCAAATTAATACGGTTTAAGTTCTTGACATGAGTTTTATCTTTTTGGCATAGAAAAATTGATTATTTACCAAGGGTTAATTATAGTTTGCCCCTTTGAACTTGACCCTTTATAACACTTTGCTCCCCTAAACTTTAAATATATACACTTTGCCCCTTTCATTGACTAAGTTTAACATTAATGATGAATTTTTCATCCAAAATTTTAACAAAATAACATTAATGCCCTTATATAGTAGTTCTAGAATAATGCTATACTTTTAATCGAAATATGAAACAGTTTATTAGGAAAAACAAAAAGTCATATGATTTTAAAAAATTAGAAAAAAAGATGGTATAATACCAAAGAATTGAAAAAATTGTATTGTGGAGAAAAAAGAATTTAAAAATTCTTAAAACATCTGCACAAGTTTTCCATTGGTTATCTTTCTTCCTTAAATTGTAAATGGATTAGTTTTGATCATTTTCATTTACTTTGTAGCTTGCACAAGAATTTCATGAGTCAATAAGATGCTATTTGATAATTTAATACCACATTCATACCTTGCTTTGTATTTTGTTTGCATTCTACATTAAAAAAAAACTAAAATTTCTCTAAATACGTTTTTCAATATATTTTTATTTTTAATCATGTTTTTTTCTCATATAAAACTTATTAAAAAGTACTACAATAAAAAAATATAAGCAAATAATTTTCATTCCAAACGCATTAATTAATATTATTTTTTAAAAAAATAAGTATTGTTATGGCATTGAGATAAACACATTGAGTTACTTAAACTTCTTTTTTGTGAATTATCTAATTTATTTTAGTGCTAAAAGATCGAAATGTACAGTATAATTGTGTTCAAATGCATTTAGCAACTATTAAAGAAATAGGTATTTATTATATTATAATTATTATGTGTGTTTAAACAGGGATATTTTGGTTATGAAAAATATAACTTCGTCTTAATCCCGTCAAAAAGTTAACCACAAGAGGTAAAGTGTATATATTTGGAGTTTAGGGGGCAAAGTGTTATAAGGGCTCAAGTTTAGAGGGGCAAAGTGTAATTAAACCATTTATAATCTCTATATATTTTTTCATGAGAAGAGAGAAAGGGGAAGATAATTTGTTAATGAAAAGGGGCAAAATTTGTTTGTAAATTAGTTAGACTCGAGATTGGTCTAAGGAGAAAGAGGAAATAATTACTAGCAAATTGGTGAATACCATATGGTAGAAAGGAGTAAACTGGTTTGCGGGTTTATTGTTGATTAGGAATTTTCTTTTATAAATTTCCTTGTTTTCTTATAAATGGGTTAAAGCATTTTGTGAGGGTTATTGAAGTAATTTTACACCATTAAGGGAGGTAAGTGTAATTTTTCAAATCACAGGGGAGCTGTTTAAAATTGTCAAAAATTTCAAGGGAGATTTTTGAAATTATCCCTTTTAAAAAAGAAATAGTGTAACCACTTTTTTAATATAGTATATGCGACATAAAAAGGTTATTAAAAAATATATTGATGATACATACAAGCAAATAAATTTCTACAACTAATTCACTATCCAAACAAAAATCTACTTGGATAAATGTATACCACATTATTTGAATTTGGATTTGAACATCACGTGTCGTATATGTGACATTCATCTAAATTCGCTAGTGTATCCACTATCAACTAAATAATTTTGTATGTTGCTCTTTTTTATTTTTTTTCTTGTTTTGACAAATCACTGATAACAAATATAGCTATTGAAGTCCCTAGTGACCGGTTCTTCATATCAAAATTCTAGGTATCTTTTATACTTTGAATAAGTTTTTTGACACACTATCAGTATATATATTTTTTATACATTGGTAGGTTTAGATTATTATGCCACATAATATAAATTTAAAATTTAAAATTTGAATCACACACATATGACATACATCAATAGTTGTTAGTATAAAAAAATCATTACACCGTCATTGCATAAAAAGTTAATCCAAATAATAAAAATGGTTCCTGCACCTTGGAGCTTTTTCCCCCCAAGGAACGAGAAATGCCCGCCACCCAACCACCCATCCTCTTTGGGTTCGTTTGGTTCACAGATTTTTTGATTGAAAAGGCATAATTTCGTTCTAAAAAGATCAAAATTTAGAGTAAAAGAAAACGAAAAAGTAACCACCTTAAATCTAAATTAACGCCAATCACTTATTTCTGTTTACATTTTTTAAAGTATTTAAACCCTGAATTCGAATGACCTAATGTATAAAATGGGAAGGAAGCACTTTATCTCACGTACATCACATTGTGGAGAGTTCTACAGCGTTACTTGCATAAAAAACTCTTCCAAAAAATTTGCATAAAAAACTCTTCCAAAAAATGCAACCCAAGTGGAGTTCATTTCACTTCAAACCCGTCCAAGAAACTTGCTTGTCCTTTTGAAGATTTATGGAATCTGCTAAGCTTGAAAGCTTGATGACCTAATGAGCCAGGGCCCCAATTTGCTATTTATCCACTCTGCTAAACCATTTTAACTAAGTTTTACAATTAAGCTGGATAAATCATACCTTAATTTTGCTAGGCAAGTAAATTACAATTTAATCATATTAAAATAGATGCTGAGCTAGCCTTGTTCTCCTCCACTAGAGAAAATAACTATTCTTATGCCGACTACAGATCCTAAGAAGAGTTCATCTAAGCAGAGATACCATGCAAAAGAAAAGAAGATTTATAAATAGCAGATCACTCACACCTGTTTGCTCTTAACTCATTACCAATCTTCTGCATCCAGACAAGAACATCTTGAATTAGATGTTCCAGGGCATCAAATTCTTCTTCCTTCTGATTGAGCTCTTCCTCAATTGATTCCAACTTCTTCTTAGCTTCCTCACATGTTTTTGGCTTGCCAATCTCATCTCTCCAACAGCACTCCTGATCCGCTTGATGTTAAACTCCAATGGTTCCTTCAAGTCAGGCTCGCATTCCAGTTCATCCACTAGCTTAGTGAACTCCCCCTTCTTCCTCTGAGAATATAAATGACATAGTTCAACAAAGCACCAGAAATCAAACATTATGGCAAAAACTCTTCTTGCACGATGGCCATTTGAAGACAAAATACTTGAATAAAAAATGGATTGGTCACCTCTTGATCTGCAACCAAGTCCATCAAGATAGCTGCCGTTTCCTCCTGCATAAGTATTTTCACATTACCCATATCACAACATTGTGTCAATTAAATCTGACAGTCTCAAATGTCCTCTTATATCTGAAGAGCAAGGGCTGTGCATGTTGTCAAAGACTCTGGGACTACTGAGAAAACCAAGACTTCACAAGGATAGCTAGGTGAAAATGTTAACTGGTTCCTGAAGGGCTCTCAACTAAACCAACCTATATCTAACACAATAAACGGAAAGGACAAAGCTAGATTGGCAATTAATATTTGTTTCAGTCTCTTCTGTTGATTCAAGACATGAAAAAGAAAGTAGGAATATCAGGAAATTAAAGAAAACGGATACTATTAAAGTAACAAGTGAACAAAATTCCACGCCATTTCCTCCTCATGTCTGCATTTTCGTTTCTTGTTTCCATTCTGAGATTCCAGTTGCGTTGGCTCCTTCTCTGGCACCTGAGACCTTAGTGTTTGATCTTCTAACCGTAATTTCTTCCTGCCTCGCCTACTAAAAACTTTCTGACACAGAACAACTGCCTTCTCCGGCATACTCTCCAAATCTATGTCAAGAGAAAAAGGAAATAATACAGATAAGGTACCATAAACCGTTAAGAAATGTTCCACATGTTAATCAAATCCACATGACAAAGTCTTTAAATCGATACAAACGGATAAGTATGGAATCTAGACTAATAAAGTTCAATTATAAAAACCAAATGGCAATTTCAGATGGAGTTTTCGATGGACAAATTGTCCGAGTTCAAGATTAGCTAAATATGTTTGTGGGATCATAAACCTTAATAAACCTTATCATTTGATCTATTGATCATTACTTTTCTTTTCCAAGAAAGGGCAGATTATTAGTACTTAGCATGCTTTCATTTCCCAACATCAACAATCAGTTACATCCTTGTCAAAAACGAAAAATCAGATGCAAGTCTGTCCACAGAAAGGTCAGATTAAACCATCAAAAAAACATTTTGTTGAAGAAAACAAAGCAAAACCAAAAAGAAAAAAAAAAAAGAAGATTAAAAATACACTGCTAACAAGGCAAGAAAGGCTGATGATCAGGCATTGGAAAGACCAATAATAGCCCATAGACAAACATTTTCTAGTACTCTACACTTAAAAAAGCGCATGCCTTTTCCATATTTTTAAAGATATATTGCGCACTTGATTATGGAAATGAATACCCATTTCAATATGCCACCAGTACAAAACTTTGATAAAGATTTTTACTACTCCAACAAAGAATCTAAACTTTTTTTAGAACCCATGTGTAAGTGACTAAGTATATATAGACCGAGAGCAGAGGAGGAAGGGAGAAGCTGAAACGTCTTTAATCTTTACCTGTGTATGCTAAGTATATATTGCGCTTTCGAATTTCGAATGCAGCTTCGCTTCTTCTGTAATGGCCTTGGGAACACGCCTTCTTTCATCTACCGTAATATTCAGTGCCTTTTCACTAATTTATTTGCCCTTTTGTATTTATTAGATGACTAGCTGAGGATGTGGCAAAACAAAAATTTGTTATTACAGGTTTACAGCATAGATTTTGAAGCCTAATTCAGAAGGACAAAATTTCAGGATTTTTCTTGTGATTCTTACATTACATGTACAAATTCTCGTACTAATGCATTTTTTAAAAATAAATGAAGCAGTATTTTATTATACTAATCTTAACTATACTAAAAGTGGGAGTTTGCAATTGTTCAATAAATGAAGCGTATAGAATTTTTTTCGCTTGTATTATTTTTGGTCCTGACAACTATTTGTATCTGTGCACGATTGCTATAATTTCTGTCATTAGTGCAGATTTAATGAATAATGATATTTTTGTCTAAAAAAAAAAAGTTCAGCACAAATTGCATGATAAAGTGAGGCATAGTAGATTCCACTGGTGAAATTGATTTGACATAACACGCAAATTTATGAGAAATTCTATCAAAATCATTAGGAACCTCTAAATGACTTGCGATTCAAATGCAAAAAGGTGAATTTTTCTATCATTAATTAAAGGTCCTGTAGTTGATAAATCATCTTCATTACCTTACAAAGCTGGTGCTACAGAATTATTATTTCTCTCGAGATTAAGTAGAATCTCATATGAAAGTCAATCAGTTTATTTGGATAGGAGATTATTTTAAATATTTATTTAAAATAATTACAGTATCACTTTTTGTGTTGTGATGTACGTGAGATAAAAAGATGATTGAAAATTGTATGTATGATAACCATTGAGCTTAGCTCAGTGGCCACCAAGGAGGGACTTAAGTCCCTCCTTGGACTGTAGGTGAGGGTTCAAGTTAAGTCCCTCCCTGGACTGTAGGTGAGGGTTCAAACTTCAAACCTCACCTGTAGCGAAAAAAATCTAAGGGTAGTGCCATAACACTCCCTTGGTTTAGTTGGGTTTGTATACCCATTAACCCCTAATACAACCTTCCTTAGGCTCCCCCTCCCCCTAGATTAGGATAGAATAGGTTATACAATGTATCGTTAACGGCAAAAAAAAAAAAAAATTGTATGTATGATGTAAGCAAAATAAAATCTGACATTTTTTTTTTGAAATTCTTGATATCCAAATATGCGACTACGGGCACGTATAAAGTGTAAATAGATAAAAACGTTCACCCTCCTTGTACTTTTTTTTTGTCCCTACTAATCTCAACCCTAATTTGTCATTAAAAAAAAAAAAACTCTCCCAATTTTCAAATAGGACAACCACTACCGAGTTGATATAACCGGATGACTCGACAACTCTTACCTTGAAATAGTACGGGTCAACCTAAGGGGGTCTTGAAACCAAATACAGAATCAAGCCCTGCGTCTCAAGTGCATATATTTGCTTCAGTCTTCCAAGAATTCATGATCTACTGCTCCTTTTCTTAGAGGGTAGATGGGAATCAATTTGGTTCGTCTTTTATGGAGAGGAAATTGACTGATTTAATTCCAATGCTAGCTTTCATCCTGTCAATCTTACATTTCCTACAAATATTCTTTCTTTCTGGTAAACCAAACCAAGATAGACTCCTAGCACATCTTATGGGGTACTTTCTTGTATGCATCTTTGTCGAACCCTAGTGATGGTGGTCCTATTAGGGGTGCCTAGAAGGAAAAATGGCAGGAGAATGAGAGGGATGAAGGAGAAAACAATGAGGAGTAGACAAATACAAACAGTTAAAAAAGAAGAGGAAGAAATACTAAATACAGAATACATCAGCCCCATAAGAAATTTTTAATCAGCAATAGACAATGGTGAGATATTTTTATGAAACGCATAAATCAGTCATGTCTGGCGCTGTTGATGTTGCAGTAACAAGATTTTACTGCTGTAAATGAACACAGTACTCAAGCCATCAGAACAGAAGAGGGTCAGAAGCAATGACAAGATTTAGAATTTAGTACTATTTGATTGCGAGCTCCTTCAACGCTTAAAAGCTTCTCTCTTTGGGGGCCATCTTCCAGTGATTGAATAAAAACGAGACACCTTCTTTGAGAGTTGCTCTCCTTCCTTGTTCATAGTTCCACAACTCCATAATAGGGGTTCTATCTCTGGGGTTGTATTCATTAATCTCCAACAAGGCAGTAGTCACAGCTTTATAAACTTCTTCTCCAAGTTCATTCTTTAGGTTTTTCAGTTCCTCATCATCTTCATCAAGGATTTCCTAAAAGAACCAACCAAACAAGAAACATGATGACAAATCCAGTGGTTGTAATATAAAGAATTTGCAAAGTCAGCCAGTCTTCAAGAACAATGTTCTATATAGGCTACAAAGGGGTGAAATCTTAGCAAGCAACTCATTTGAAATGAGAAACATTCTGCAATGGATGGTTCAGTTCAATGCAAAGCCCTTAGTCTCGACTTAGGAAATCAAATGATATTTCTTTGCCATAATAAGTCATTCAGGTACCTCAGGGAATCGAAGGATGTGGCTTTTAGTTCAGACTCAGGGAAATAAAATGATATTCATTGCCATGATAAGTCATACAAGCACTTCAGGTTTTCTTTTTAAATCGAGTAGCAGAATTTCTTAGTACAGCGCCCTTCAATGCTTCTGAAGTGTTCACTCAATCCTGAATTTTCCAACTTTAATGGTGCTGTTATCGAATTTGTAATGTTGGCAAGAAAGCTTGAGCTGGAGTTCTCTAACTTACTGCTTGCCAATCAAAGAATTGCCAAGTCTTCCAGTAATCTATGGGAAGTAATTGCTATGGCAAAAGTCCAGGGCCTTATAATTCAAGATTCCAGTTGAAAATTTGCAGTTCTAAGGAGGCAAAGGAAGAGGATAAATATTTCTAGTCAGGTGAGATACATACCATACAGATATTTTGACCTTCATCCTCCACTACTCGGAAAGGATGCCACCTAGGATCTAAAAGACGAGACTCCCAGTATGAGAGCAATCTCTCAGCCTTCAGCTGTGCTACATCATCTGAATACATTTTTCTCATCGCAACATGGAAAGATGTATTGTGCAGCTCTCCCAATTTCCTGACACCAATTATAGACGTGCTAAACTCCAAGGCCTACAAGGCAAAAAAAGTACACTCTTATGCATTACTTATTTCTAACAACTTACGAAAGTATGGAAATAGACTATCATAATAAAATCATTGAAATTATCATCTTCATTTATACAGTTAGGTCAGAATGAACAGAAGAGATGGACAGAACAAGTATGTGTTAAAATTAGCTGTTCATCAAGTGTAGCATGAGTGCAGAGTAATCCTTTTTTGTACATCTAAGCATAGGTTTCAAGACTGAACTAATGTAATATCGATGTGTCGGGCTGACTATATATTTTATTTGCACGACATAAGATGAAGATGAATCACAAATTTTGGGAAAGAAACGGTCTAGTTGCAAAGGAATCGACAAGCCAAATGCTTACTTTTATCAACTTCGCCCGAGCTTCTTGCAACTCATCATAGGCTCTTATGCTCCTTGATTGAGAGAACCTGCTTCAATCTTTCTTCACTATCCAATTGTTCTTCCTTCTCTTTCAGTTCTTTTTTAATGTAATCCAACATTTCCTCAGCTTTCTTATCATCATCTCTGGTTTTTGCACTCAATTGTTGAGTCCATCTTAGCTGTGCGATTTCCAGTTCAAGATCATGAATTATTTTTTGAAGGTCATCCTTTTCCTTCTGCCACTACACCATTAAATATTAAACATACTTGAATTCTATTCCTGTTTGATGAGTGATCTAAAAAAATTTAAGGGAAAGAGAGTACCTTTCGCTGTTTAAACAACTCTGAAATGTTGTTAACCTCCCCTGTTTGCTTCACTGTAACTCTCTGGTTCTACAGAGACAAAAAGAAAGCAATTATTTTTTGACCAGCAATAGCAAAAATAAATACAGATGGAAGCAACTTCTTTCTTTGCTTGCATGTCTCATCTCTACAGCACCATTCTTGATTTGCATGATCGTCAACCCTAATGGTTTCTTCATCTCAGGTTCCAATTCCTGTTCCCTTACTTGCTTAATAAGCTGTCTCTTTTTTCCCTAGTAGAGTAAAACATTCAACAACAATTCAGAGATTCAAATACAGTGAAATTTATCTTCCAATAAGCCAATCTGAATAACCCATAAAAGAGTTACCAGCTGATCTTCAGCTAGCTTCAACATGATAGCTGCAGTTTCATTCTGCAGGATTACAAGTTTTTTTATGCATCTTGCTCTAGTTTTTCAACTTGATATTACCAGTTAATGATAAACTTCGAGCAACAATTTGCATCCATGTCTGTTTGCAAGTTTTAGAGCTACACAGCTACGAGATTCTGCAAATCAATTGAAAGATCATCATAACTTTCCCAAGAACACAAGAATTAGAATCTTGATTTCTTCCTGATTCCAAAAGCCATAGAGTAACACAAAGGACAACTTATCTGTCAATGCGCATAATCAGACGTGTGATTAAATTTTTTTATTACTCTGATCACTTCCAAATTTTAAAAACTGGAACAACTTACAAACCCGAAAAAGCACTAACATGCACAATATTTCATACCATTTCCTCCTCATCATTAAGCTTTCTTTTCTTATTTCCACCAGGAGATTGTTGTTGCGTTCTTTCCTCCCACTGCAACATAAGCCTTTGGCTTTGGTATTTTAGTTGAGAAAAACTGTCACACTGATCTACTGCTTTCTGTAGCTCCTTCATGTCTATCTGTAGAAAATGCAGACGCTATGGTACTTATCCGTCAAACAATTAGATCTATTAACATATATCCTTGTCTTCCCCTCCAAATAATTCATAAAACAAATATACAAAAGTCATATAACAGAATTAGAAACTAGAGAAGCATGAAGTCTAGACTTCAGGTCTTAAAAAAATTCATAAAAGAAACCACGACAGCAAATTCAGTTCACCAATGCAAACTTGCTCTAGACAAAAGATTGTCAAGAATTTGTTCTTACTAGAGGCAAAATCTAGCCCATTTAGAAACATAGAAGAATCCAATTGCAACCAAGAATTCAAGCATCCATAGATTGAGAAAATCATAATATTCGTTTTCCAACAGGGGATGGTCAATAATGTACCCTCGACTTGGAAGCATGGTTCGCCGTCGCGGATCGCGGGCGCGTCGCGGTCTCGGTTGTTCCATATCCGTCGCGGCATATCGGTTGAATATCGGGTGATACACACATTATAGTATATAAAAATTTCCAAAAAATCTGAAAAAATTACTAAAAATAGAAAATACCATTAAAAACACAAATATCAAATTAAATTTACTAAATACCTACTATATATTTCCTAAAATTATCAAATTTGCATTTTTCTAATTAATTTACCTAAAATCATTTTAACCAACATAATTGAGATACTTGAAAATAAATAAATTATATTTATGATCATTAAAATGTATCCAAATAATCATTATATATTTTCTAATTAAAATTTAGATAAGAGACTACTAATACAAATTAATCATATATTTAATAATATGTAAAAATTGTCAAAATGCATTACATAAATTTACAAATATTTAAATATCACATCTGAATACTAAATTAAAAAATTAAAATTGATAAGTTATTTTGAAAGAAGATGCGGACTTGAACTTGGGCCAAACTTGAAATTTAAGTGCTTCTAATTTTTCTTTATATTTTTTTTCCCTGTCTCTGGGTCTGGTACAAAAGCCCAGCTTCTCCACCAAATATGTGACAGTTGCCGCAATGTGGAATCAGAGAGTGAAACCTGGCAAAGTGGGAGCCTGGTGTCTTTGGGATTATTAAATGGTTGCCGCTAAAGCTCTGTCATTTTCTTTCGCTTTCCCTTTCCCTCTGTTGTCTCCTTCCCTCTGCCGTCACCCTCTGTTTTTCTCCTCTCCGTCCTTCACAGGAAGAAGGACGATGAAGAAAGAACTGCTTCTCCAAATAACCATGGTCGCCAAAAGAACTCGCATCTCCAAATAAATTGTGACCCTCGTTCTTTCTTTTCCCTTTTCCTTTCTCTCTGTTTTCTCCTTCCCTCTCTGCTAATCTGAAGATATTCCCTCTCTGCAAAAGGCACCCAGAAATTGACGGTATGTTTCTCCCCTTATCTTCCCTTTCCCCTAAATCTTGTCTTTGTGGCTGAAAAAGAAAACAAGAAAGCATGAGAAATTGGACAATATCCGAGTCGAATCCGAGAATTTGGGCGATATCTTTCTACACGGTTCTAACTCGGACAATATCGACTGATTCGGAGCGATTCACATCGGGTATGATATAATCGGCGTTTCGGGTATCGGTATCGGAACGGTAGGGACTGTTCCGGTTATGACTCGGCCGAGTCATCTCGGACTCGGCCGAGTTGGCGAACCATGCTTGGAAGTTAGAACTATTCAAATGTAGTATAGTCAATAAAATTAGATCCAATGAAAATGCTATCCTTGCCTTTAGTTTTTGAGGACAGCAACGAATAATTTCCCAGGACATGGTAATGATTAGGTAACACCGCTTCTTTATTCCATATTATTAGTACAAAAAGAAGTTGTTCTATAAAATATTTTCTTCCACCAAACAGGCTCTTTTTAGTTACCATTACACTATCTAAAAGAGTAATTAACATAGAAATTGTACTTTTATTCTCAAACTAAAATGAATATTAATACTAAACATAAATAAGTCGATTTCTCTTTTTGTCTTGTCAAAGTTTCCTGCTGCTTCTGCAAATTAATCTGCACTTTCCTTACAAAAGTTTCTCCACTCTTTCCTTCCCCCATTCAGGCCAGGCTGCCAGCCCCCCTGTTCTCCCCAACCCATGCCCATGTTGGTATTGGAGTTGCAACAGGTGCCGTTAGAGATAGTTCCATTTCTTGATGTCCAAGCTCCAATTTTTATTCACATCACATACCAAAATGTTTTATCCCAGAAGACCAGTAAACCTTCTATACTAAGAAAATGACAAGTAAAACAGAAAAATCAAATCTTTGAGTGAAAAAGGTTAAAGAAGAGGTCAACAGCATCAACAAAAAAGGTAAAAAACACAGTAGCATAGAATTTTTGTTATCGTTTTCAACTTTTTCAATCATGTAGAACAAAACCCATTACCATTTGATCAACGGGAAATATGGGAATCAGTCACTTCATTTGATTCCCATTCCCTACCCAACAAAAACCTCCAACCCATATATAACATGCATGCCCCCACGTGAATGGGCTGGTGGTTGGCGCCTCTTCCTCGGGACCGTTAGGTCCTGGGGTCGAACCTCCGCAGCAACATCAGTTCGCCGTGCATTTAACGTGCTAGGTCTGGTTGGGGTGTTGGGTCGGGCCGGAGTGGGGATTAGTCGGGCCGCCTTTACGGACTTGACCCGGACACCCCACTCCGTCGACAAAAAAAAAAAAAAAAAAAAAAAAAAATATATATATATATATATATATATATATATATAACATGCATTAATCTTAGAGCTTCCAACTTTTAAGGACAAAATGAAAAAAAAAAATTAAGAACATAAAATACAATAATGGAGAAACATGAAATCTTACTGGGCTGTGCTTTTTTGAGAGGATTCTTCAGCTACCATGTACTAGGCAAAATCTTGCTTAGACGCTTTGAGGAAGCCTTACCAATTGTCACAACGGGCATGCGTAGTAAATGAGTCTCGGGGCAAAGTGAAAACGGACAAACTTTTGTGACCTTTATTGGATTTGATTCCAATAAACCCCCTCAAAAAATTGCTTCTCCCTCACTTGCCCGCCTCAATTCTCAATTGAATCAATCTACCCCTGGGCTTGGTGTGCCGGTACAATTAGGTTGGGCGGTGCAATTTCGGGCTAGATTTTGCATATCCAATGCATGAGGTACCGTGAATTGAACAAGTTACTTCCAAGTTCTTGTTACCAAATTTTTTAATTACTCGCTCTCGATGAAAAATTTTCTAAAACAATCTAATTATTCTTCATATTGTTAAAAATTCTAATTTTGTGTAACTTTGGGTTAATGAAGCTTATTTTTAAATTTTGGTAAAAAATTACATTTTTAACTACGTTGTACTTAATATTTTATACGTTGAAAAGTTTTTACAATAAGTGTAATATTTACAGTTCATGTTGGCTTGTTTTATTAATCCAAAAGTTTGTTCAAAATTTTTTTTTCGTAAAATTTTATATAACATGTAAAGAGCCTTTGGCTCTCCATAGGATTCAGAAAAAACAAATTTGTATGGCATGAAGAGGGTAATTCGGTTGGTTCATGAATCCATGCACATTGAACGTGCCAAATTCAGTCCAAAATTGGATTTTCCCAATCCAGAAGAAGAAATTTGTAATAGCACAGGAGGTGAATTAATTTAATTAGGGGCAAAAAATCTCAGGGGCCATTAAACTATTATTCGTATCAATTTTTGATTATCAAACAATTTTTCATCATAAATTGGCCTTAAACTAACTAATTAGTATAACCGTGGCCATTTCGTGAATTTTGACTCTTAATCTACAAAATAATCAAAACACTTAGGGGTATTTTTGTCCACCACTAAGTGTTAATTATATTGGATGAATTATAGAGTTGGTGAAAATACCACACGAGCTGATTTTGAAGAACTGCAAGAAATAAAATTTGATACATTTAGTATTGGAGCCGTTTTGCTGGAACTTAATAGAACAAGGGTATAGGGTCAATTAGTGGTGGACGATAATACCCTGGATGTTTTGATTATTTTGTAGATTAAGAGCCAAAATTCATGAAATTGTCACGATTGTACTGATTAGCTAATTTTGTAGTCAGTTTATGACGAAAAATTATTTGATAGTCAGAAGTCGACGCGAGCAATAGTTTAATGGCCAGTGCAGTGTTTTGCCTTTCAATTAGACATTCAATAAAGCAATGTGAGAAACAAGCATTTCTTAAGGGGATTTATTGGAATTTACCCACCTTTTATATACTTTTATTCTACTGACAACGTAGAAAACTTTTTTTTTCTAACTAACAGACATAATAATATGAAACATGATTTTTTGTTGGAAATCTCGTGGCATACATCTACATAAGTGCTAAAAATAATATTTAGTTAAAATTAGATGCTATTTGTATGCTGTTACACTAGTTCAAGTTTTTAAGTGCAGCTATGGATTGCCCAACTATTTTTGGCCAAAGGTGCAGGTAAAAATTAAAATGTTCCAAAAGCCGCTAATAAGCATATTAATTAGTTGACCTTTAATAATTAATATCTTTACAAAAAGATGCAAGGGACAATTCCTTGTCTTATGAATCTCTCCTATATATGAAAGCCACTTTTCAAATATACTTTGTGTTATTGTATTTCTTATTTTATTTCTGAATCTATAATACGTGATTTAATTGACTAGATGTTAAGAGTTTTTTTAATCATGTTAACAAGCACTGAGACTAACAATTTTTTTTTCGAGATAGCATAATAACTTTGTCATAAGGTCTACTATTAAGGTGGTTACCGTAATTTTGCCAAATGTTATAAAAAATAAAAGGATTAATCTTCTATGCATTTTTATCATTAGATACATGATACGTAATCCAAATTTGAATTTTAACACATAATCTAAATTTGAATCATGTATTTAACTCCGATAATGTGTACACTATCAGTATCTATAATCTTAACTCAAAATAAAACTATGACCATCTTTTATTATATAATGCACGAACAATGGGTTTGGTGTTAAGAAAATCTGTCATTATTTGTTATCTCGATTTTACCCTTGCACAATGGAATAATATACAACCACCTCATGTTTCATACTCTCATGTTCACATAATTGCTCCGACTATGCTTATCTACCGCTCATGCTCCATACTTCCACATTTACGTAACTCTTGGTACTATACTTATCTACTATTATCACCTATGTTTATATAACTATTGCTGCAATACTTATTTACTATTATTATATTTATCCCAAGTCTTCCTATGAATTTCAATAATAAAAAAAAATCCCACCACTCTGTACTTAAGTCCTTTACCACAAACAATTTGTTGTTCTATATTTTTTATTTTTTATTTTTATTTTTGCTTTAAAATATGCACACGCATAGAGCGTGCCTTGCCCACTAGCAATAAATAAAAACTATGTATGCAACATGCAAACCATTCCAACATGTCAAAAAATTGATGTATGCCAACATCAAGAAATATTTTTCACTTAAATTGTTATAAGTATTTTTCTAGAAATTAGAGGTTTTGGGTTCAAATCCCTCATCCCCCTTCCCGCTTTTTAAATCTCATCCCTCCCTTTTTTAACAAAAAAAAATGTATTTAGTCAGATAATAATTCACAATTATATGTTCTTCTACCTTCGGTGTCACGAAATTTTATAAATTTTCAACCAACCAACCAACCAAAGAGTATCCTATTGCCCTAAACTTAATACTTTTTTATATAGAGCCGATAAGAGACTGAATCAATTTATACAAATGATCCAAGTGATGTCAATTAATCCAAGCAATATTTACTGCAAATGTTGCTTGGAAGGCCAATTAAGTCCATCTTTGATCAACTTGACCAATTTGCGATACTTAGACTTGAGCTTGAATAACTTTTCAGGAAACCAAGTGAATCAATTTAACCTAAGTGTGCAAGTGATCTTGCAATGTCAAATAGCAACAAGTCATCTTGTAATGTCGAATATCATATACAGTGTAAGACATGCTAGCAACGTATCATTTAGCCCTCACAGGGGTGGTCCAGCGGTAAATGGGCTCTTAAGGACCCTTGAGGTCCTGGGTTCGAATCTTACCCTGGACTTAAACCTCTGTGACTCGCCCCGGGTCGCTGCGTGGGGTCGTGGCACACTCTTCCGGTTTGATGTGCCGGTTCGGATTCTAAGGGTTCGAATCGGGGCATGTTCCGAGTTATAAAAAAAAAGGTATCATTTCACACATAGTTATTAAACCTGGCCCAACCCGGCGGTTCGACCGGTCAATCCGGTGAACCGACCATTGAATCGGGCTGGTTCGCTAATTAGATCGTTTCTACAAGTGAACCGTTGACTTTTCAACCGATCGGCGGTTCAACCGATCAACCGATTGACCATCCAGATTTGTAGGAAACCCGATTTGTATGTAAAAAATGTTTGAAGATACTGGAGTGATGCTGCCCGGCCCGGCGGTTCGACCGGTCAACCCGGTGAACTGGCCATTGAACAGGGCCGATTCGCTAATTAGATTGTTTCTACAAGTGAATCGTTGACTTTTCAACAGACCGGCGGTTCAACCGATCAACCGGTGAACCGTTCGGTTTTCGAACCAGCGACCTCTTGTATTTAAGGAAAAGCAGCAACCACCACACCAACAGCTCACTTGTTGATTATTCAGTCTTTTTTTATATTATATATTAGACTTTTATTCTTATTTTAATTTTCAAAAACAAAATTTCTTTGGAATCTTTTAATAAATTTTATTACTCCCCAAACTTTATAAATTATGAAATGAATTTAAAAAATAACATATCACACAATTCATTCTAAAGGCAAATATCGTTCCTAATAATCTTTTACATTTAAAATTCATAAATAAACTAGATAACTATACTTAGATAAAATTTTATACTTGAAATTTGATGGATTACTAATTGAATTTAGGTTTTGTTAATTCTTATAAGAATTAATGATTTTATAATAAATTAGATTAATTGAGCATTTACTATAACATAATTTATTATAGTTTTAACCATATCAAAAATTATGAAACATAATATTTAAATATATTTCGTGACCCACCGGTTGAACTACTCACCCACTGGTTGAACTAGTAATCCGTTCACCCATCTCTTTTGCCGAGTCCCCCTCCGGGTCAGGTTTAATAACTATGATTTCACAATTCTAATAAATAAATAATAAGTAATCACAAGATATGCAAGAGGAGGGACACGAATAACACGATTGCATTAATAGTTATATGATTTTATAATGGTTACGTAAGTATATACAGGAAAAGGTTACACTGAAGTAATAGTTATGTTTTGATGTAGTTGTGTCTAACTAAATGTTCTACTCTTTGGCAACATTTTGCTTACATTTATATGATTTGTTGTACAATATTTAGCGTACACAACAAAATTCACACTTTTGACGAGTAGATAAATAAATAAAAATCAAAATTCACTCCTACAATAATATAATGTACTGTGTAAGTACAGATCAAAGCTTGTAATTAATACAATAATCGTACCTAATTACACCAAACACATAATTTTTATTTATTGATTTCTTATGCGAATCCGTTGTAAAATCTCTTTTTTATGTCTATTTCTTTTGGTCTATGAAGGCACAATCCTATTACGTTCATCCTTCAAATTTCATCTCTTATATATACATTTTGAAGTTGACAAAGAAAAAACCCTAGTTTTTATGTCTCAAACTTGAATCCCTATGAATCTCAAAAGCCAATACCCTTCTCCAGCACACGCTGTTATTCTTATGAAGAAAGCGATCGAGGGCTAAAAAACCTTTTATTATAGTTTCCTTTTTTCTTAGGAAAATAGTACTTGTTTCTTAAATAGTTTACTAATATGGTCCATATTGATTTTGAGAATCACATGGTAAACACGATCAACCATAAACTTCACAACAAATAACGTTGAAGACAAATAATTGCCTTTGTGTTCATTATTGAACTTTGCCTTATAATAATTGCCTTTGGTCCATATTGATTTTGCTTTGATCCATCAAAATGGCACTTCAACCAAAAGTGAAATACCACAATGATGGTACATCCACTACAAATGAAACATTAAAAATCTAAACACCATGTAACTTTACATCGCCACAAAAATAATCATCTAAATCCGAGGAAAATCTCAGCAAATTTACCCCCTTAGCTTCAAAGAAAGGTTCAAAACTACATTTCCCTCACTAAAACTTTTAGTACCACATATCGATTCGTTTTACTTCTTCCTTTTTTCTCAATTCTGTTTGTGTAGAACTTAAATTCTCTTATTTCAATTTCTTATGCGTGGCCTATTTTATACATGGGTTCTTTTATTCTATATCTTAGGGCACATGATAAGAAGTGGTCCGGGTATTAGTTGTTGGAAAAAATTTAAAATTTCTTTGATAAAGTTTTCCAAATTTAGGAGAAGGAGATGGTAATGTTTAAAATTTAAAGTGGGTCTATCCCATATACTTTATATGCTTATCCTGTGCCCTAAGGATACAGAATAAAAAAAAAACCTTTATGATATTGAAACTACCTAAAACTTTTCTTATCAACAATTTCATCTTTGTCACGCTAATAACAAACCAAAGCATGCGCCAATAGTCTCATAAACAATGAGGCTCTTTAATTCTCTAGTAACTGCTCGTCGGATGAAATCGGACTGAGCCCATAATTGCATATTCATCAAATCGAAAGACAGCTATCCTTCAATGTATGCTCATACTAGTCATTTTTTTTGCACTAGTATATTAATGTCACAGCTTTACAGAAAATAATTTCTTTGACTTAACAAAAGAGTTTATTAAAAAAACCAATGCAATAATTATTCTTTCTTTTTCAATCAGTCATTGAAATTGATAGAAATAGAAAGGGCCAATTTGCATTTTGCAAACAAATTGTCCCAAAAAAAAAATTGGCCTAATAGGTCATTTACATAATAGTCATTATAATACCGAAACACAGACACAGGGACGAGTCTATTATAGTCATTATAAAACATTTTCCCTCTGTATATAAAGTGCCAAAAATCCGCCGTCTCTCAGCCACTTCTCTATGCCCCCTTCTTCCCTTTCCTTCCCTTCTCCCCTTCGTAAACCTCAGCCTCCTCCCCCCATTTAACTGCCCGCCATCAGTTGTCTTGCTATATATCAAAGTTTCTTGATAAAGCAAACTTAGTCAGTCTACTTATACTGTTTTGCCACTTGAGATTTCTAAGCACTTTGTAGGTACTGATCCTCTATAATTTGTTGTTCACTTCAATAATTCTGTCATATGCTCATCTGGGCTTTTCTTCTTTTCCGTTTTGGGTATTTCATTTGCTTCTTTATTCGTTTATTGACTGGTTGTGGTCATAGCCTTGCATTTGCCTTGAAAGTGATTGAAAGTTGGTTTGTTAATAGTGCTTTTTTTTTTCTGTTTTCTTGACTTTTGTATTGAATTTTTTTTTTTCCAAATTTGAATCTTGATTAAGATTTTATTGGTTTTAGTTTTGTTTCTGCATTATATGTAAAGGGTCCGTCTTGTTTAGTACCACAACAGTGTAGAACATATGTTGCTTGAATAAAGTGGCATGAATGAAGTGGATTTGCAAAATGTTTCTCCATTGATGTTTTATTCTTGGTCAGTGCTTGGTTACCCTCTTATAAAAAATTGAAAGTTGATAGATTTTTTTTTGGTTCCAAAATAGAGTCTTGATTAATATCTTATTGGTGTTAGTTTTGTTTCTGCATTATATTTAAAGGGTCTGTCTCGTTTAGTACTACAATGATGTAGAACATATGTTACTTGAATAAAGTGGCATGAATGAAGTGGATTTGCACAGTGTTGTTTCATTTGTGTGCTTGGTTGCTCTTATAAAAATTTGAAAGTTGAATCGGGTTTCAGGAAAAAAGGGGAGGAATATAAATTTTTCTTCTAATTTTATTGTCTCGTGTAAAAGGTGGAGTTACTGTCTTTCTGTTGTCTGTTGTTTTGAAGAATGAGTACTTATTAAGATATCTGCACTGTTTGCCGAATTTGGTACCATTTGTCTAAAATGTCTGTGGCTCTTTCTATATGCCATATACATTTCTTGAATACAGGGGCATGAATGAACTGCAAATGCGTAGACTATCCTGCTTGTTGTCTTGTTGGGTATGTTTTAGTTGTCCTTTAGTGTGGTAGTGGTAAAGGTGACAAATTGTTTTTAGGGACTTTACATATCTTTCAGGGTTAGCGGTTGTATTTGGTTTTACAAAGAAGGGGGTTTATATGTTTTACTCTGATTCTTTTTTCCCGCAATAAGGTCAAGTTGGAGAAAAATAGTTCCGTGTGATTTATGTAAATGTTCCTTTTGCTTTTGTGATTGATTTTCTTTCTGTAAGTCTGTTGTTCTCTGTGCAAGATGAGGACTGATAAAGATTTTGGAAGTCGGTTTCTCAATTATGGGTCAGAGGATCTGTTGCATATACTATTACATGTTTCTTTGAATTGAATATAGTGGCATGAATGAGGTAGAAATGAATAGAGGGTCCTGCCTTTGTCTTTTTGGATGCTGTTTAGTTGCCCTTTGTCTTAAAGGCATTAAGGTGGCAAGTTTGTTGCTTTGAATGTGCTCTATATGCTTTTGCATGTTTTGCTGGTGCTTTGGGCAAGAAAGAGGAAATATATAATCTGTTGGTTTTGAATTTGATGTTTTTGTTGAACTTGACTATAACATTCTCTGTAATGTCCTATAGGTATTTGTAGATTAGGGGTTGTTAATGGCGGGGAAGTCAAACAGAGGGAAGAATCGGAAAGGGTCTCAAAATGCTGCCAACCAGTCAGAGCAGACAGCCTCGTCCAATCCTTCATTAAGCAATCATTCTGGCTCATCTGATGCTAATGGAAACCCAGCTGCAAGTGAACCCACGAGCAGCAACTATGAGAATAAGGATTTGGAAAACATTTCCACGGAGAACAAAGGACAAGGTGAAATGAGCATGACTGTGGACAACCAGACAAAGCAAGATGAAGTTAATGCAACAGCAGAGCACAAGGCTAAGCAAGGTGACTTGTTGTTTTAGCTTCTTATTATCTGTTTATACCCATGACTGATACGTTCTGCTGGATGTAGGTTAGAATCTCTTTATTTTGATTTTAATCCCAGAATTGGCTTTTCAATGTTTTAGTGGGACTTGAGTTAAACCAACAGCTTGGTGTATACATAGTGTGCTACTGAGCAAATCTATGTAGAATATAAACCAAGTGACTTGTGCTCCAATTTTTCTAATATGTTTTACTACTATATTGATGTTTTTACATTGTTTTATTTCTTTTTTACAATTTCTTATAAAGTTGCTATTTTTCTTTATTATTCCTGTCATGGCTGCATTCTAATGCTTCATCTTGTGCTGCAGGTGACATTCATCTCTATCCTGTTACTGTCAAATCACAAGGTGGTGAGAAGCTAGAGTTACAAGTAAGAACAGCATCCTGGTTTATCAACTTTTTCCCCCTCTCAGTTGATTTCATAATTTGTCTTTCCTTGCATAGCTCTAGAATTCTGTTTTCTTTTAGCTACTGGTACCATATATTGTTTAATAGTTTTTGGCTGCAATTCCTTTGTCATATGATATTTGCTCATGTCAGTACGTGGAGGGGCCATTTGTGGATTGTAAATTATTTGGTTTTCGTTACAGTTGAGCCCTGGAGATTCTGTCATGGATGTGAGGCAGTTTCTTCTTGATGCACCAGAGACATGCTTCTTTACTTGCTATGATTTGTTACTGCACGCTAAGGATGCTTCTGTTCATCACCTAGAAGATTATAATGAAATTTCTGAAGTTGCTGATATAACTGCGGGTGACTGCTATTTGGAGATGGTAGCAGGTAGCAAAATTCTCTTTATTTGGCTGATTTTGCATGCTTCTCATAAACATTGAAAGAATCACGTCATAGTTTACTTTGTGGATGCATAAATTCTCTATTTCCTAAAATAGTACCATCAATTTTTTTTTTTGCCAACTGGAAATGATTCTTTTGTTTATGGGCTCTGATTTAAGACTATATGTTGCAGCATTGTATGATGACCGATCTATCAGGGCTCAGGTTCACCGCACTCGAGAGTTGCTGTCACTTTCCACGTTGCATTCCTCTTTATCGACATCGCTTGCCTTACAGCACGAGATGGGCCAGAGTCCATCTGGAACTTCAGGAGGTTGGTCTTTCATAATCTGTGTTTACATATTTCTAGCCTTTTATGCTTTTCTTTATTTTTCCTGTTATCTTTCTTGATCTTATGTTTGGCTCGGACTTATTGTATACTTCTTGAATGTTTAATGGGTTTAGATCCTGTGAAATCTGAAGTTGCAGACCTTGATAGTTTGGGCTTTATGGAGAATGTATCAGCATCACTGTCTAATTTGTTTTCACCTCCTTCCAAGGAGATCCAATGCGTGGAGAGTATTGTGTTTTCGTCCTTCAATCCTCCTCCTAGCTACAGAAGGTTGTCTTTTCTATTGCATAATCATTTTTTATATGCCTTGTCTTTTCTCCATGAACCCATGATGTCTGCTTCTTTTTTAGATGTTGTACTGTCTCAGTCTTCGACGTATTTTGTTCAGGCTTTCAGGAGACCTGATTTATTTGGACGTGGTCACTATGGAAGGAAATAAATTTTGTATAACAGGAACAACGAAAATCTTTTATGTCAATTCTAGTACGGGCAACATTCTTGATCCAAGGCCGACGAAATCAGCTTTTGAAGCCACAACCCTTGTTGGACTTCTGCAGAAGATTAGCTCCAAGTTCAAGAAAGGTAATTAACAAGACATTTGACCACTCAGCTTGAGTTCTTTTTTCTTCATTAAGATTCCAAAGCATTGTTTTCTAGGATACTGAATGTTATATCTTTTGCATGAAGCTTTTCGAGAAATACTGGAGCGGAAGGCCTCTGCACATCCTTTTGAAAATGTTCAATCTCTTTTGCCACCAAATTCGTGGCTTGGATTGTATCCTATTCCCGGTAAGGATGATACTATTGAAATTAGTATAGTCGAGACTCAAAAAGGTTAACTACTACATTTTTTTTTTGTCTGAATATGGATGCCAGTAGACCACATAAGCAGTAACAACCATTATGTGTAAGAAAGAATTAAGGATGGAGGTCTATTGTTTATACATCCTTTTTTTGCTTATTCTTGCTAGTTCATTTTCAGCTGGCAACTAGGCATCTCATTTCTGTCTGCTGTATGGCATTTCATATGATAATATGGATAATGCTAATAGATTCTGTGGTTTCTCCCTTTCTGGTGCTGCAAAGATGATAAACAATAGCAGAAAAAGCCTACCTTCAAATAAAACCTGTCAAGGAATAGCACAAACATTGTTTCCTATTTTGGATAGCTTCATATTGATCAATAGAAAATTTAATTATTCATTAAATGTTATTTGAATTTGTTGAACCAAAAACGTTGACAACATCTTCATAGTCAAGACTGTAAGCTAGCAAAAGTTGTTTTTGTTTTATTTTATGGTAATTTGTGCAAAATCATCTGGGGCAAAAGCTGATGTTCTTGAGTTTGTTGTTTTGAACTTTTGCGTATGAGAGGTTTTATTCTATCTTATCACAATCTAGGCTATAGGCCATGGGAACCTTTATTGCAGTTAATATGAGCATAGCTTTTTGATTTTACTTAATACTTATTGTTTGCTCATATAGATGATAAGTGTTTGTTGATTGAACTCTTTGGTTCTTTTAGCATTTAAAATACTCTTCTTTTCATTTTAATCACGCAGAGTTCCAAATATTATATGAGTACCATATATGCTTATCGGGACAAATGTAACTGAGATTTGGGAAAAATCGATTTAACCTCAGTAATGTTACAGAGTTTCTTTTTATTGAACCTTGCAATAAGGAGTTTAAAGTAACCCTTTCGTTTTCAAGCTTTTTAACAATTTGCAGGTCTTTAATTTCTCAAGTTTTTGTACGATCTGATCTAATCTTGTCATGCACTTTTCTGTTTTAGATCACAAACGTGATGCAGCCAGAGCTGAGAATGCACTGACCCTTTCCTTCGGAAGCGAGCTGATAGGGATGCAGAGAGATTGGAATGAAGAACTGCAGTCTTGTCGAGAATTTCCCCACTTGACACCTCAGGAAAGGTGTATATTCGTTTCGTTTATTCAGGATTCAATGTTTATCAATGCATTAAAAGAATTTCAAGTTGGTGGATTGATAAACTTTCAATCTAATAATTTTAAGCTTAAGAGTCCCCCTTAATTTCATTTGCTTTTGATGTTGCTATACTTCTTAACTGGAGTATCTTTTTGCAGGATATTGCGAGATAGGGCTCTTTATAAAGTTACATCTGATTTTGTTGATGCAGCAATCAATGGGGCCATTGGTGTTATCAGCAGATGTATCCCACCCATTAATCCAACTGACCCAGAATGCTTCCATATGTTAGTACTGACTTTTATGCCTAATGTTTTGTGATGATTCAGAAATGTTATAAATGGTTCTTATCTTTGCTTTTCAGAATGTACTGTGTTATTGTTTTGTGAGTTGTATTTGGCAGTAATTCCTTCCTTGGGCAATTTGACATTTCATGAAAATTGTTGTACATCTATCTGTACTATCAGTTGTTACTGCATAGTGTGATTTGTGGTCTGGAATTTATCCTGCTAATACTAAGGCCATAGAATTATTTATACTAGTTAGATACTCCCTTTTGCCTTCTTCGGAGCCATCTGACTATATAAAAATAGAAGTGATGAAATGTAAAAGTTGCAGGTATGAACTTTTTAGCAAGTGTTTTCCTTCTATTCCCAATATTACCCTCCTAATTTCTGGCTACCTTAAGCCACCAGAAAAGGGGAAAATGTGACTGCTTTCTAATTCTAAGGAATGTAATATTTTGTCTCTAGTGTCCATGGTATCATAATCCTGTTAAACCAGCAACAAAGGGTAGCTTCCTCTTGTATTTATGTTTTCCTGTCTTATGTTTGTATCTTGAATTGTTTCAGTGTCCACTGCCTTATTGTAAATATTCTGTTTCTTATTTCTTTTGACATCTACTCTGTTTTCTATTTCAGGTATGTTCACAATAACATATTTTTTAGTTTTGCTGTTGATGCGGATCTTGAACAACTCTCCAGGAAGCAGGCATCAGATGCTTATGCTTCAAATAGAATTGAGAGCTCAGGCATGCTGCAGAGTTCTTCTGAGAAGACAGCTAACCATTTGCCACATGGAGCCCAGAGGGTTCCTGACCAGTCTGACAGCTTGAATACAGAAATTCTTAATGGTGTCACTGATTTAACCTCTGATGTTCCTTCTGAGACTCAGTTGTCTGAAAGTGAACAAGCCACATATGCTAGTGCGAATAATGATTTGAAAGGCACAAAGGCATACCAGGAAGCTGATGTTCCTGGTTTATACAATCTTGCAATGGCCATTATTGATTACAGAGGTCATAGAGTAGTTGCACAGGTGGCATATCAGTCCCTTGTGAACCTAGTGCTAGAAAGCTTGATACTGCAATAATAATTTTGAGTCGCGCGTTTCAGCAAATGATGCCTTTTCTTCTTCTTTGTTAATGTCATCTGTATTAGTTTTCCTGCAAACTTTGTATGTACAGTGTATGCACGTACCTTTTTGATGCATGCCTGTGTGTGGTTTATTTTCTAATTGTCTTAAAGAAAAAAATGGAACTGAACCATGTAACTTCAGCTTCATTCTGGTCCATGCCTACTATAGAATCACTAAATTGAGTCAATTTATCATGTAATGCTTATTATTTTTTGATTAACGCCCCCGGTTTCCCCCTATAAAGTGCTCTTCGTGCTGTTTTGTCTTAGTCGATTCCCAAAAGTTGACAAATTTGGTTAATTTAAGAACCAGCATATATGCACTAGTTTCTCATGTTAAGTTAGGTAAGAATAGACAATTCATCAAAATTGGCAGAATGTTGTTTCAACAGTATAGATATTATCATGTGCGAGGATGCTTCTCAGCTAGAGTTGCAGTCTTACCATGTTAAATATGCATGCCTTTGTGTATCTAGTGTATTTGCACTCTGTCTGATGTTTGTGTGGGTTAGAATGTGTAGAATGACACTTCTCTTCTATCTTTTGCTGATCATTATATTTTATATGCATGTCTGTATCTGCGTTAATTTATTTGTATATTTTTTACGAGCTGAGCTAAGGAGAGTTTTTTTGACTAATTTCCTCTAGTGTGATAATGATTTCACTTCTTACTGGCAGAGTGTTTTACCTGGCATCCTTCAAGGTGATAAATCAGACTCCCTTTTGTATGGTTCTGTTGACAATGGCAAGAAAATTTGCTGGAGTGAAGATTTTCATTCTAAGGTTCCAGTAATTTTAGTTTACGTGAATTATTCAGCTGTCAACTTATTCTTATTGCACTTTTACCTCCAGTAATTGCATTGAAAATCTCTTTTGTCACCTTTTGCCCTTGTGTCCCTGGCTCCTCTCTCAAGGTCATTTCAGGAATTATTACAATTTTATGTTTAAGTTGTCAAGGAATTTATATCTTAGAAGTGTGCCACAAATGTTTGTCTAGAAATGTGGGAAAAGTCTGAGAATAGAAAATTGAGGAAGGAAAAAAAATGAGTTTTGTCTGAAGCTCATAGGTATCTTCCAGTCTATATGGCTAGTCAAACTCTGATGTAACCTCGAATATGGTGCATTTTCAACATCTGATGTTTTCCAGTTGTGTATAAGTTTACTTGTGCAGGACGCCTACAGTTCACTCTTTTCGTTTTCTCTTTTACTGTTTGGGGTTTATTGATGTCTGGGAAACATCAGATGCAACAGAGGCTGCAACAGAGGCTGCTCTTTTCATATTCCCTTTGGTGAAGAAGTTGGAATTAAATACGATAAGCTGGATTAATGAACAACTTATTTTTTGGTCCTCCCCATTAGTCTAATGGAGTTATTAGGGAGAATGAATTGGAAGTTTGGTTCTGTCAACTTACCTCTAATTGGCTTCTTCTTTGTTCAGCATGTTCCTGCTGCCACATGGCATTGGAACTCTTAACACATAGTCTGAGATTCCCCCCCCCCCCCCCTTTTCTTCTTGTGTGGATAACTTATAGTTTTGTCTAATCTATATCATTTTTAACTTCCATTTTTTTTAAA
Source organism: Coffea eugenioides (assembly GCF_003713205.1). Taxonomy (NCBI): domain Eukaryota; kingdom Viridiplantae; phylum Streptophyta; class Magnoliopsida; order Gentianales; family Rubiaceae; genus Coffea; species Coffea eugenioides. Next base: position 31,089,930 of record NC_040036.1, on the reverse strand, counting down.
ATTGGTTTTCCCTATCTGCAATGCTAAATTCTTGTGAAGATTACTGCATATAATCCACAGTCAAGTGGATATCTAGAATTCTTTTCACAATACTTCTTTTTTTTTTTGGGTGAAATGTTCTTCTCAGTGTTTAATGTTTGTGCTTATCCTTATGGATATGATGTTTAATTGCATGCTGCATGCATCGATAGGTATCAGAAGCTGCCAATCGTCTCCGTTTGAAGGAACACCATGTCTTTGATAAATCTGGGAATGTTTTCAAATTGGCTGCACCAGTTGAATGCAAAGGCATTGTTGGTAGTGATGACAGGTACTGTTCAATGTTGTGTGGTGTTTGTTATGGTATTGTATAACAAGTTCTGATGCAAAAGCGTCTGAGTTGAATGTTTTGACTCTTTTTAATATCCCAGAATCATTCATCTTCTTACCTGTCTTGGTTCCTTATTAGCATAATAGTCAAAATTAAAACAAGTCAATGTCATTTTAATCATTTCCTTTGCAGAAAAGAGATTCCATCTCGCTAATGTCATTTTAATCATTTCCTTTGCAGAAAAGAGATCCCATCTCGCTAATGTCATTTTAATCATTTCAGTAATTTGTAATCATTTTTATCACTACAGATGTGCTCAATAGATACTATTTTCTTGTAATTTATAGTCATTAGTTGCAAAAACGCGGATGTAATCCATAGTTTTATGATCTTTCAATGCTTGTCTGTTTTATTTTTCACCTATTCTTTATTTATTCAGGCATTATCTCTTGGATCTGATGAGAGTGACTCCTCGTGATGCTAATTATACCGGACCTGGTTCCAGATTTTGTATACTTAGACCTGAACTGATTACTTCCTTTTGCCATGTAAGTTCTGCCTCAAGAATGTTTTGTTTTGCTTATAAATTTTCTTCACTGTATTCTGATATTGGAGATATATCATTTTGTAAGGCGGAAGCAGCAGAGAGGTCTAAATCTCAGGTTACATCTGAGATGGATGTTTCTGGAGGTACTGATTCTTTAGATGCCAATGCAGAACCAGTGCCGAGCATCCAGGAAAATCCTGTTTCTGCAGGATCAGAGATGCAGGTGAAAGTGGCATTAATGGAATGATTTTGTGATGTCTATTGCAGGAGTTTTCTTTTTGCACAAGTTATTGACATTACTGCAATAATGCTTTTTAAGCGCATATTGCATTTCTAATGTGCATAAGCATCTTATCTATCCTTGCATGCCTGACATTAATATCTAATCACTATTTGCGGCCAGTATTATGAAGTTGATAGTATTTTATACATTATGACTTTCCATTTTGTATGTGCAGTTGAGAGAAAGTAAAGAAGTGCTATAAAGTGTTTTCACAAAATCAAAGAGGTTATATGTTCTTGTCCAATTTGGAGTTTATAAGAAGGAAGAAAGTTATTTCTTAGTTTTTCTTGTTTGCAGAAATGGTTGAAGAAACCTCAAATAATCAGAAGTGTCTTGACGTTCTTTCATGTGTTCATGTAACAGTAAAGATTAACCTTTTGCTGTTTCCATGTGGGCGCTTTTTGTTATAGAAAAATGGGAAACTATACCTCATCTTTTTCCTTCCCTGAATTTCTTTTTATTTTTAAATAAATGCGAAAGATATCCATTAAATTGTTTCCAACTTATCAGTCGGGGACTATTTTTGATTGCCAATTTTTCGTTATTCTATTCAAGATTTTCAATTATGCTTACAAGATTTCATTGCAATAATGTTATTCAAATTATTTGAGTCCTTCCCATTTTCTGGAATACTCGAAAAGAAAAAAAATAAGTATTTTACAGAGATTTAAATGGATAAATAGTAGGATTTAGTTTTTACATCCTACGGCTTGAAAATAAATGACTATCATTGTGAAGCATTCTTTCAAAAGACAAGCTTGATTACTTATTATCCGCAGAATACTTAAAACTTAGGGTTGTTCATATGCTACCCTCCCTCCTCCTCTGACACAGACACCTTTTATTTCATTCTCTTCATCACCTTTGCAATTCTGAGTATTTTATAGCATTCTGTGAATCTGTTTGATATTTGACCAATTTTGTCAAAGCATAGCTCTTTTTCTGTTTTTCTTTTGTTTTTTTTTGGGTTGTGGGATGCAGGCAGAGACAGTATGTCCTTTCATTTTCCCAGTTCATGTATGTTTTTGTTTTTTTTCTTGCTCATACTTCACGTGTTTGCTAGTTGGTTTGACATGTACATATGTGTCCGTATTAGAATGAAAGCCTAACCTGCTGTAAGTTACATGTGACCTAGCTACTCTATTTTGCAGAGTAAAGAGAAGGTAGAAAAGGAAGTGGCTGAAGAATATGGTTGTCAGTCTGAAAGCAGACATATAAGCGAGGAAATACTTTTTAATCCTAATGTCTTCACTGAATTTAATTTAGCTGGGAGTCCTGAGGTGCTTTAAGTTACCTGTTCATATTATTTCTTCCCACAATCTCATACTGGCCAACCATTTTTTTGTTAACCATCTGCTTTCCATTATATTCACAGGAGATTGCTGCTGATGAGGAAAATGTGAGGAAAGCAAGTCTCTATCTCAAAGATGTTTTACTTCCGAAATTTATACAAGATCTCTGCACACTTGAAGTTTCACCCATGGATGGACACACATTAACTGAGGCACTTCATGCTAATGGAATCAATGTCCGCTACCTTGGCAAAGTAAGAATGTTTCCTGCTCTACCCTTTCCTAACTTTAATGTTGTTTAGAGACATCAATACTTTTTCAGGAGGAACTTGAGGCCTGAATTTTTGTTGGTTCAGCTAGCCTGCTTTTGTGGTATCTCTTTCTTGATTTACTTGTAAGTTGGACTGAATTGAATGCAGGTTGCTGAGGGTACCAGGCACATGCCTCATTTATGGGATCTTTGCTTGAATGAGATAGTTGTCAGATCTGCAAAGCACATCCTCAAGGTATTAGCTGCTACTTGCTCTTTTGGCATCTGTTAATATGGTATTTACCTTGTTATAATTTGGTAAGATGGTCATGTATTTACAAATAAGTTTTTTCCATGCAGGATGCCTTGAGAGACACGGAGGACCATGATCTTGGTGGTGCAATTGCTCATTTCTTCAATTGTTTGTTTGGAAATATTGCTAATAAAGGTGTCGTAAATAGTACAAACTTGAGAAGCCAAAAGAAGGTAATTAAATGTGTACCCTTTTGTTGGTTTATTGAACTTTCTGTAAGATATCATCTAGCTGGTCAACATCTTTTTCTACATGGATTATATTATTTTGTGCATCTCTGACTCAAAACTCAAGTACCTTGTCTAGTCAAAATTTCATGATGATAACATTGAAGATAAAAGTTGTTTGAACATATTTTTAGCTGAAGAGGATGTTTGCAGTTTTTCATATGTACACTTGCTTTGATATTGTAGTTTAGAAATTTCCTGAGTTGAGAATGTAAATATTACAGGACCATGTGGGCCATCAAGCTTCATCAAAATCCTTCAAGAGTCAGGCTAAGTCAAAAAATAGAGGATCAGCTAGGAAGAAGCAGTCCTCATTTTTGAATTTTAATTCTGATAGTCTCTGGTTTGACATTCAAGAATTTGCTAAACTAAAATACCAGGTAACATGAGCTTGAGAAAATTTTGTCCTGGTAGCTTGCCCAAGATTTTCTCATGCTATTAGTTTCCTAGTAGCTTTACCTGTCTCTTTTTCTATGGTGCAGTTTGAATTGCCAGAGGATGCAAGATTGCGTGCAAGGAAAATTCCAGTAATCCGCAACCTTTGCCATAAGGTAGCTTTGGTTTTAGACCATCAAAATGAATGTTTTACAAATATTATTGAAACTTTGTGTTGCGTCTTCTTATCATGAATATTAGAAATCTTGGGTATTAAGTTACTGTACCTTTTGTGTAAGAAAGAACCAAAAGAAAAAAAATAAAAATTATTGTTCTAAAAAACTTTGGTGCTATCCAGTATTTTAAGGAATTGTTTTACAATCATGAGTACTTCTGGTGGAAAATTGCATTCACATGATTGTTTGAGATTGACATGTTCTTGGTTATTGCTTTGATGTGAGATTTCTTCCTGTTGCCAATTTTGAATGGCGTCAATATTTTACTTTTCCGATGCGCACTTTCTCTTATGAATCCTGGATGTAATCACTCCTAGACAACTTTTTCTCTGGAAATTTCCATAATTTTGGTTATCGATTTTTTTGGACTCGTCTTTTAACTTTGTAAAGGGGAAACTAATATTTTGCTCGACAACCACCACATCGTGGCTATAATAGACTTGTTGAAAGTGTAGGAAAGAGAATTATAGAATAGACATAAGTAGGAGAGGAGCAAAAATTACATACAAATGATGCAAACGTGCCATGAGGTTCTCAGACTATATGATTCATAGTTAATCATGGTATGTTGAGATAGCTCACAGTGTGGAATTCATGAAAAATGAGGTTTTGGCACAGGAATGCCATGTGCGATTCTTTTTGTGGTTTTACGTATATGTAACTATCTTGTTTTAAAGTAGGAGATATCTTATTATAATCTAATTGGTCTTATTTATTTGCTTTCTGTTGAATCTGGTATTACGTGGTAATCTTTCACTTTGTGCATTCTTTCCTTCTGGAAAATAGCTGTTGGTGTCCTGGTTATTGTTACTATTTGGTGGTTACACTTAACACATAGAGCTGGTGGTCTTAATAGGTGGGTGTAACAGTTGCAACTCGGAGATATGATCTTGATGCAGTTGCACCTTTTCAAGCATCAGATATTTTGAATCTCCAACCTGTAGTAAAGCATGCTATTCCTGTTAGTTCGGAAGCCAAGGATCTTGTGGAAACAGGGAAGGTGCAATTAGCTGAGGTACGGATGATTTTTGCTTTCTATTTATCATGAAAATCCAAGGTCTTGCCATTCTGTTTCACTGTCTGCACATGATAAGAGTTGATGTTGGGAGTTGAACATGCCAAGATTGCAGAAAACAAGATTACAATCATTCTTGTTCTAGCATTTTTTATGCTGGGAGTTTAATTTTATAATGTCGCAGAAAAAGAGAAGAAAGATTGGAATCATTGTCATCCTCCTATGGTGATTGACAAACTTTGGCCATGTGTTAAGTGTTGGAAATCAGGTCCCATCATGACCTGGAGGTCTGTAGAGTTAATTTCTCAATTAATCTTGAGTTGTGCAAAGAAAGTATGTTGATATATAATCTAAGCAATGACCAAACATGCTTGAGCAGTTCCCCTGCGGCCTTAAAGTATGAACATTGATCTACATATTCTTCAGATAGCTCTATTATTTTGAAATTTGAGTGGCTGTTTCATACTTTTACTAGCTTCAAAATTGGTTTGACCATTCTACCTGATTGCAGGGGATGCTCAGCGAGGCATATACATTATTTTCGGAGGCCTTCACTATACTTCAACAGGTATTATATTGAATTCTGGTGTTCCATTTGTTTTTATGACTTAATGAGCAAGCATCTCATAGCCATGTTCTGACAAAATGTAGGTCACTGGTCCAATGCACAGGGAGGTCGCTAATTGCTGTCGGTAAGGACTACTTATTTGATCAACTCTTTTATTGTTTTGGAAATATATTCTTCTATGGAACTGGTGGTGGTTCAGTTTGTTATCTCCCTCAGTGATTATGAGATTATTTGGGATAATTTTTTGAAAAAATACTGTAGCACTTTTTGATGTGATATATGTGAGATAAAAAGGTGGTTGAAAAATGTGTTGATGATGCAAGCAAGTCAGTGTGTGCAAATAAGGTGTAAATAATGTGCAATCCAAACACACTGTATTTCTCCACTTTAGCTTGTGTAAACATCTATTTTCTTGTTTCGTATAGCTTTCCTAGCACTTTAATAGGTGTTTTGACTGTTAACATTGTTCAGAAGTAATTTTCTCCTTGTTTCAAATTGTTTTAATGGTGATCCTTATTATTCTACAATGTTCTGATAATTAATTTATGCTGTTTTTCTCTTGTAACTTATAGCTACCTTGCCATGGTTTTGTACCATGCTGGCGACATGGCTGGAGCAATAATGCAACAACACAAGGAACTTATAATAAATGAACGCTGCCTTGGACTGGACCACCCTGACACTGCACACAGGTTCTAATCTGTCTTCTGAGCTTTACTATGTTGCCTTGCTCATTAAACGGTAATGCCAAGTGAAGCAAGCACAAATATCTTCTGGCCTGTAGCCTGATTTCGACGACTAAGTTAAAGTAGATTTTTGCATGCCAGACAACATATAGTAATCGAATATTATGGGATTTAGTTGTGCAAAGTGCTTGGTCTTGCTATTGGGTCAAACAACTATGTGAAGTAGGTAAGCCTCAGGAAATAGATAGAGCCGAGTAGAGCTGTTGGCCAAGCTAGCTCAAGTAGCTCAATAGTAGTCCAATTGGTTTTACCTTCATGTCGCCCTGGTTAGACAATCCAATTTATCTGGTTACTGCGTTTTTCCCTTTTGCTTTGAGATATATTAAGAAGTTTGTGGAACAAGTGCCCATCCATGATTAGTTCCTTGGACAAGTGCAGGAATACAACATTGTTAGAAGATACATCTTCTAGCTAAGAGTGAATAAGTTAACAAAAAAAAAAAAAGAAACTTAGACACAGCTTATTTTATGATCTAATTATTAGATGACAGAATTACTTTTTTCTTGAAGAGTAACAGTTAACATGCCAAAAAATCTTACCCATGTTTCTTGGGAAATGTTATTTGCATTCCCATGTTTGTTAATCACACTTCTACTGTCATTTTAATCATATAGTTTTCATTTATTAGACCATATAATAAAACAAATGGTGGGTGTGCAAATAACAAAAAATGAAGTGCGAATAACATTTCCAGGACTTCTCTATCATCTTCTGTTTATATGATACATAGTCCACACATTCTGCTCTTTTGCATTTGAATTAAGATCTTTTTTAATCATCTTGTTCTCATGTTAACTTTCTGCAGTTATGGAAATATGGCCCTTTTCTACCATGGTCTTAACCAAACTGAACTTGCACTGCGACACATGTCTCGGGCTCTACTGCTGCTAAGTTTGTCTTCTGGCCCAGATCACCCTGATGTTGCTGCAACTTTTATAAATGTTGCAATGATGTATCAAGACATTGGAAAGATGAACACAGCTCTTCGTTATTTGCAAGAAGCCTTGAAGAAGAATGAAAGGCTTTTAGGAGAAGAACACATTCAAACTGCTGTGTGCTACCATGCTTTGGCAATTGCATTCAACTGTATGGGTGCTTTCAAGCTCTCTCACCAGGCATGTGCTTAGCATTGTTAACTATGCTTCACTACTGATTGTGCAGTTTCTATGTATGAATTGATCAAATATTGCTTCCTGGTATGGCAGCATGAAAAGAAGACATACGATATACTTGTCAAGCAACTTGGAGAAGAAGATTCCAGGACTAGGGATTCTCAAAACTGGATGAAAACATTTAAAATGCGCGAGTTGCAGGTACTTTCACGTAAATTGTAAGTTTTCAATGTGGTCATCCTTTGTTCTTCTACATTGTGGCCAATTAATTTTAATCCTATTCTTATCAGATGAATGCTCAAAAGCAGAAAGGTCAAGCTTTGAATTCAGCTTCTGCCCAGAAAGCTATAGATATTTTGAAGGTACCCTTTTAATTAAAAACATTCCCCTCATTCAGCCGTTCTCCTCTTCTGAATTTTTTGGTTTGAGAAGTTTTAAGGAACAAGAAGGATAGAGTACATGAAGCTCTCGGGAGTAAGAATTCGGAACTTGTCATGGAACTTGTCGTACTCTAGGTTATCTAAATCATGGAAAGAATTCGGAAATGTAGAATGCTAGGTGTCTTGGGGTAGACATATTTCTGGTAGACTGGTACAAAAAGCGAAAATTGAGTTTTCATCACCTGGAATTCTTTGAGATCTTGTCAAAGAAGTAGGAGTCCTTTTATTTGTTAATTTGGAGAAACTCCTTAAATAAGAAAAAGTAGATAAATAAAGTGGCATCATGTTGTGTTTGTAAGCATTTTTCTGAAACAATAGTGATACATAACATCTGTATTTATTAGCCAATTTTGACCATGGAATCATGAGTAATAAGTTATCTCCGGGGATGGAAAAACTGCCAAGCCCTGGGCATCCCAATGGGACACAGGCATATTTCTCGGGGTATTGTTGACAGTTTCAGTTTCAGGCTTTAAAGTGTATAATTGGATGGACTTGTATGGGTTATTCCTTTCCTGGTTTGATGGTTTCATCCTGAAGCTGAAGATGACTCATTGCAGGCCCATCCTGATCTAATACATGCATTCCAAGCTGCTGCTGTTGGGGGAGGATCTGGGAGTTCTAGTGCTGCTACAAGTAAATCGCTGAATGCAGCCATAATGGGCGAGGCCCTTCCTCGAGCGAGGGGAGTTGATGAAAGGGCTGCCCGAGCTGCTGCAGAAGTTAGAAAGAAGGCTGCAGCAAGGGGCCTTTTAATACGGCCACATGGTGTTCCCGTCCAGGCTTTACCCCCGCTTACGCAGCTTCTTAATATTATCAATTCTGGGGTGACCCCTGAAGCAGAAATCAATGAGGAAAACGGGGTGAAGAAAGAAGTTAATGGTCATCCTCCAAGTGAAGCTGGGGGTGGCTCTATTGATGAATCCAAACCAGGTCCACAGGATCAGACCCCTGTTGGATTAGGCACAGGTTTGAAGCAGAAGGCCAAGGCAAAGGTTCCATCATGATTTTAAATGCAAAATCTGCAGTCAAGGACAATGCCCAGCGCCTTTTTTAGTTGCTGTCAAACCGCATTCTGTTTGGATTTGAAGGAGGTGATACTCGACCACTTTTGGAGTTAACACGAGCCGTCTGCATACTCTGTTCTCTCCGAAGCTCATGAGCTATAAGGCCTCTGGAAAATAACCCCATTTTTTGAATAATCAAGCTCAGGAAAGATATATAATTTCTGAAGAGATCTGAGTCAAAGCGTTCTTGATCTAGTGAGGTTCAAATTGTTTTAGGCAAAATTACAAGAGAAGGTGTTTATGAGCAAATGTAGAAGTAGAGACTATCTAATTCATCTTTAGAAGTTTCAAGAGCAATTATCTTGCTGTCTGTTTACATTTTTTTTTCTTACTTCTTTTCATTTCTTTGTTTTTGCCTTTTGTGGTTGTGCTTCAACTTTCAAGAGGGCAAAAAGGAAGAAATTAAAATATTAAAAAAACGAGTTGATGATAACTTTTGTCTTGGTCATATCATCTAAACGTACATTCCTACCATCTATTGTAGACCTGTGATAAATAAATGGCATAGGGTTTGGATCACAACTTTACTACAAAGAAGAGAAATTCCAAAGGAAAAGCACTATAAAACCCTTTGCCACTCTTACAAACTTTCCCGGTTTACTATGGGAAAAAGGCCAATTCAGTGTGAAGTTCGTATATCTGTTTATCTAATAAGGCAAAACTGAAGCTCTGGCATGTCTCTATGCATTAAGGTCTGGGAACTATCGAATTCCTCCAAATTCTCAATGCTCTCTGCTTTTTTGTCAAAAAGCTTCTATGGTTAAAGAAAGTAGATAGCAACCAAATAGTTTTTTTTTTTCCAAAAGTATAAGTGGGACGCCTCAAATACCCTTTTTCTTTTTCTTTGTTTTTTTGGTATGAAAGTGATCTTGGTTGGCTTAAAAAAGCAAAAAAAAAAAGAAAAGAAAGAAGGAAGCTGTGGGACTAGTATATATGAGCAAAACTCGTTTAGTTGTCAGAATGGTATTCTATACACTATTACATTACTAACTGCACCTTTTCTATGTTGTCAGAATTATATTTGAATCCGCTTTAGAACTGCACCTTTTCAATAATAGTCTGATTCTCCTTTTCTATGTTATGTATTTTTCCCCCTGTTTAGCCTAAATCTACGAATTGAGAGGTTCATCTATGGAGGACAAGTATTGAATTGGTATAATTAAAGAAGTAATGCTATATATTACCGGTTTTTTCATCACCGGTGCATCACTTCCCACCTGAATGCTCACGTAAGAGAAATCATTTTCTATTGTTTGTTTGAAAAATGGACGAGAAATCTGAAGTTTGAATCTATTAAGTTATTAAATTGTTAAATATTAAATCAAATATATTTGAGCGTATATCACGTTTAGTAATAAGTGAATAACTTATCGTTTAATTTCGGAAGCAAGTTTTGCAGTGCCACTTAATTAATTCAGATGTTCAATCTTTTATTATCAAACGTTTCTGAACATATTAAGATCTAAATCTATTAAGTTTAAGTGATGAATTGGATTATCAAACAGGATCTAACTTAATTATGATTTGTAAGGATTGAGCAAGGACACGAGTAACAATCTAGGAAATAACTAATGTAGAGAGGTTTGTGGTCGTCCTCCATTTCCACTTATGATGTTGAGGATATATGTTTTTCAATCACCTTTTTACCTCAAATACATCAAATTATTATAATATATTGTTTTACAAAAACTTCAAAAAATAAGGGAAAATGACCTGTTTCATTCCTCACATTTCACAAAAATATTCTTTTCGTCCCTCACTTTTAAAATGAAGCAAATTCGTCCCTGACATTTAAAAATTAAAACTATTACATCCCTAAACCTAATTTTCAATCTGAATCAAACCATCCAATAACCCAGTAATAAATTTCGAAAATAGAATTGATAGATCATTAAGTCAATTTCATCATATTCACATGACATTTATTAAACCAAAAAAATAAAAATTATAACATAAAAAGGCCATTCTTTGTTTCGGAATAGTAGAGTTTTTTTTTTGGTAAATTTTTTCATGCACCGTTAGTATATCGGCTTGCGAATCTAGATGTGTATCATAAATATAAAATTTGGTGTTTAAATTTAAATTAAAATTATATGACGGTACATAAAACCGTCAGTGTATACAATGATAATGTAGAAGAGATTAATCTTTCTTTTTTATGTTATAATTTTTTATTTTTTTCTTTTAAGGTTCATTAAATTTCACATGAATATCAAGTTGAGTTAACCAAGTGATCTACCAATTACACACCCAAAATTTGTAATTAGGTTGATTGGTGGTTTGATTCAGATTGAAATTTGGATTCAGGGATGTAATGATTTCAGTTTTTAAATGTCAAGGACGAAATTGCTTCATTTTAAAAGTGAGGGACGAAAAGAATATTTTTGTGAAATGTGAAGGATGAAATCGATCATTTTCCCAAAAAATAACAATCGAAACTGGCACTGAGGTTTCGAAAATTGGTGGAGGTGTGTCTGTTGGAGGAGATGGTTTGGAGGGTTCTAAATTCTTCTAAAAGTTGAGATGTCAACATGTGAGTACCGCTGATAGAAGATTGATTGGGAAAATTCTTTAGATGAATTGTATTGACATTTTTTATTATTTAATGTATATGAGATAATAAAAAAAAGTAACTGTACAGATGAATAAATTTAGGGTTAATTTCAGAAACCTCCCCTGTGGTTTCCCCTAATCACACCTAGCACCCCCCCCCCAATTTTCAGAAATCACCCTTACCACCCTTAGAATGACAACTTTCATCACATTGTCAGCCCTTTTGTGTAAGAATTGTATTTAAAAATTGTTTATAGGAGAGAGACTATTTTCTATTCCACTTTTGCCCTATTGGATGATGAGTTTTGAAATTACAAGATGAAAATAAAAACAAAACTATGTTGTGATATTATTTTAGAAGCTAAAGGGGTGTAAGTGTAATAAGCACAAGAAGCTTCTTAACATTGATACTATAGAGGACCGTTGGGCAAAACCATTCCAACCTGGTGCTTAAGCTGAATTAAGCAGATTGGAAACAAGATAACAATATCATTCATCATTGATTTTCTTTGGGCAAACTGCAGCAACTGGTGCATCAATCTAACACTGATTGCTATCTACATTTTTATTCAGATTAGAAAATCAATTTGATGAAGTCCAAGTACAACATGCAATGCTGTAATTGATTACCAACTGTTTTAGCCTTCATAGTCACAGGCAATTCAAAGTAGAAAGCTGAGCAGGTTGAGCCTGTTTTGTATGGTACTTGTGACAATCCAATTAGATGTGTACTTCCCACGGTCACATGTTTAGCTAAGTCTAAGCCAAACTAAGATTCCAAAAAATGTGCTACTATTCATATCTGTTCGTACAACTAATGCATCAACGTGTCTTTCCAAGCAACTAGTGCATCAATGCGTTGCTATATATTATAAGATTAGTATATGGCAATGCATATTCCACCAGATGAAATACAACAAAAGTACATAAGTCTTCTATCATACATTTTGATAATAAAGAGTACTTGTACCACTTCAAAAACCAAGAGTAAGGATTGCAGGGAGCCTTTAGCATCGTTAAAACTACTTGGAAATGCCCTGATACAGTGTGAAACAGCCACTGGCTTGAAACAATTAGTTTACACGGGGTGATATATGAGGTACAATCAGTTTACAAAAATGTACATTATGTTAGATGTTCGTTGCTTGATTGTGTATATCTATTAAAGGTAGTATAATGGTACGCATAAATTTGAAATGGTTATTTAGCCCTTTGATCAATTTGTGCATCTCCCTATAGTAGATGTGTAATTTTACTTGTATGAGTAGTCCTTGCTTGTCTGTGAGTACTTTACACAGGGTGATCTATGAGTACTTTACACAGGGTGATCTATGAGGTACAATCAGTTTATAAAAATGTACATCATGTTAGGTGTTAGTTACTTGACTATGTATGCATATAAAATGGACCAAATTTGTCCTGATAATCACGAAATATTAGCTAACTTGTGGGAGCTAGATAATTACATGCTCAATTTTGAAGTTGTTACATTGCAGGGTGCTCTAAGGAGAGGAAAGCCTGGTAGAGGCATAGCTAACACGGGATTGGCAGGAGCTGTGCTTTGGGCAACTAAGTTAAATCTCATCATCTGATCATGTACCAAAGTATATATGTTGCACGCATTATTAACTTGTTTATCATGTCTTCTGTGATCTAGGATCATGTAGAAGGAAATGTGCTAGTGGTTGTTTCAAGTCAGGGAAGTATCCTGGAATTAATGATAGTGCGAAGTAGTTACTGTACACCTATTACTCCATTATATTGACTTTACAAGATAACAAAAATGGCGCTCAAATTTTGCGCAAAAAATGAGAGCAATGTTGTTCTTTCAATTTTCAATTAATATAGCCTCAATTTTTTAAATTTTTGCAGCATTTTCCTGCACAAGAATTACTTAATAATAAGGGGTAGCATCGTAATTTCTCCTCTACTGATTGGTACAGCATGTCACTTCATTCTGCCAAGGGTGGTAAGTGTGATTTCTGAAAGTTGGGGGGTGCTAGGTGTGATTAGGGGAAACCTCAGGGGAGGTTTCTGAAATTAACCCATAAATTTATATATATATATATATATATATATATATATAATTTGCAATTTCTCATTTCATGTCCCAAATGTTCAAAGGACAAATTGCCCCAAATGAATTATCCTACCAAAACAATCCTGTATTCTGTCGTATCAAACAAAGTCTTGTTTTGTTAGACATTTTAATTTGGATGAATGCACCCAGATGAATTAAACAAGATATGTATATAGATGATCAAGAAGCCTAATTCACATATAATGCCACAATTATGAATGTAGAGGTTTTGGGTTGTGATATAACAGTAGTGTATATTTTTCATTCTATTCGCCCAATTCCCCCCACAAAAAAATAGCCAAAAAAACCCCTCAAAATTCATAATTCGTAACTCAGATTACAATAGATGCAAGAAAAGATCCACCGACTATAAGTGCAGCAAAAACTACTAGCAAAATATTAGATGTCAACTTGTTTTTGTATGAATTGGATTTTCCTTGGCAATATTATGCTATTAAAGGATTTTTTTTTTCTTTAGTATAAGTGGAAGGTTTCGAACGCAGGACTAGGACTGCATACGAGTCGAGTTGCTTATGAGCCGATTGTGAGTAGTTCAAGTCAAAGTTGACCAAGCTCGAATTGGAACTCAAAAATACTTAACTTGTTAGCTCCCGATCCGACTTGATTGTATATATATATATATATATTAATAATGAAATTCTATATATATGTTCTTAATGTTTTATTATTTATTAAGAAAAAGTACTATTTTATTCATTTTTTAAAAAATAAAATAATAATTATTTTTTTTAAGTTCGAGCTCGAATTCGACTCTATTCGAATTTGAAGTCGAGTTCCAACTTGAGTTTTACATTAAACTTGATTCAGCTCATTTGCAGCCTTACCCAGGACCTGTCATTTACATTCTCTCCCCCCCCATACCACCCAACTCATCACTCCCTCCTAGCTAAAAGATCATTAATCATGTTAGTTACAATAAAAAAAATAACCTTAAACATTTTATTTGATTTTTTTAAAATCTAGTAAAGCATACACTTTAAAGCTTACAAAAATTTACACTCCTAATCATTGTGCACATGCCCTAATTTCACTCATTGTCCAACGGTAGACAAAATTTGATCCTCAACAATATCCATAATATCCGATGATTATGACCAACCCTCCTCAAGGTCGTACGTTTAGATTTTATTACCTTACCATCCTCAATCCTATTATCGTCCACACTTGAGTTACCCTATTAGGTTTTGGGAAAAAACAAAGAGTCAATCTTGTATATATATATTGATAGTATATGTATTAACATCCCTAGATGCATGTCACCTAATTTCAATTTAAATTTAAATTTAATTTTTTTTACATATGACATATATCCAAAAATGCTAGAATATGTGCTATCAATAATGTTTCTATGAAATAATGCACTACTCAAGCTCGACTTGAGTTAAACAAACTTGGACTCGATATCGAACTCGTCGAGCTCTTGAAAGTCAAGTTCGAACTTGAGCTCGATTTTATTTTGCATTACTCGAGTTCGAACTCGAACTCGTGCTTATCAAGCCCAAATTGAGCTTATTTCGAATTCAATCGATCTTAATCGAGCCTAATTGAACTTTAGAAATATAAGTTTATATTTTATATAATTTTAAACAAGGGATAAAATAGACATTTCATACTAATAAATAAAAATTTTAAAATATATATGTATATATGTGTGTGTGCGCGCGCGCGTATTTGTGAAGGTCGATTGAGCTCGACGAACTTTAGACTTTCACATATTAAACTCAAGTTTGACTCGTCAAATAGTTCGATCTACTTGAACTCAGTCAATATGAATTCAAAGCCGAATTTGACTGAGTAAACCTGCGAGTTACTCAATTAAGCTTGTTGCACCTCTACTCCACTGTACTCAAAAAAGAAAACTGCATTTAATATTAATCCAAAAGAAAAAAGTTAAAATATTTGTATGCCTTGAGCTACCCATTGCATTGCCCTTAAAAGGGCAAAAAAAAAAAGTTTCAGCAGAAACTACCAGAAGGTCCAGAACATGACGATCACAAATGGCTTAGAGGCCTAAAGCAAACCAAGCCATGACTCCCTTTTTTTTTAAAAAAAAAAAACTTCAATAAAAGAAAAAGGGGCACTAACTTTACTTCAAGACCATTAATTTTTAGGGTAAAATACAAGGAACCCCCTTGTGGTTTCGCGAAAAGACACCTTATCCCCTATCATTTAGAAACCTCCACATAAACACCCTAAACTTCATAACTAAAGTGGAAATTAACCTGTAACCGGGTGTGCGACCTAGTGACGATGGATATGCGAGATTTCTTTGAAAAGACATTGAGTTTTATTCCCAAGCTACCCTTCAATTGCTATATTTCATTCCCAAGCTACCCTTCACGAAGGCTTTGCGGGCTACAGCTGGAGCTATTTTGTTTGCTGTTGTCTTATGGTTCTTGTTAATTAGCATAGTAGCCAACAATGCCTCTGATAAGGCAGCAACAAGAATTTCATCGACCAGAAACCTTAGCATTTTGACGCTGATAGCAAGTAGAAGCCGTCATCTTCCTCGAAGAACTAAGGTGAAGAGCACTCATCATCTGAAGAACTATACCGCTGCCTTCCGGGAAAAGCACTAGAAATTGGCTGCATATTAGGATTCACATTCACTGGAATTGGAAATTTGTGAGTGGAACTAACTATTGTTCGCTCATTTATCATTCCGACTTCCTTGCATACCCGATCAAGAATTGATAGAAAGTCTCTCACAACCATGAATATTCTGAAAGGATAAGCCTCTTCCTTCGCTGAGTTTCCGTGAAAGTATTCTGTGATATCCTTCACCAGCATCAGTGCAACACTTTCTTGAGCTTGAATTCTTATAAGCTCCTCCTCAACCATCTTCATGAAACCACTCATTGATTCAGAAAATTTCTGGCTGCTGCCCCCCGCTGACCCTGCTGCTTCAATTGATCGTACAACCTCAGCAATATTTCCAATTCCTTTCGACAGCTTCAAGACATCACTATTAAGCACTTCATAATCCATAGCAGCAGCTTTCTTGACATTTACGAGTTCTGAACTAAGGCCCGAAACAACCTGAAGCCACCTTAACCAAGAAAAAATTGTCAGATGCTATTGATCAATGTTTCTCTAGTCGCAATCTTCAAGTCTTGGAGGTACACGGTCCACAGGCCAATTTCCCCAAGTACGAAGCCCAATACATGTATGCAAGCCTTCTTAAATTGAAACTAACCACAATGGGGATAGAGGAATATTCCATGGAAACTCCGGAAAGGCTTCCTAATCTCCGGTCACTTCACTTGCGAAATCTAAATATTCTCGGAAAAGAGATGAGGTACAAGGCAACAAGTTTTGGCCAACTTAGATTTCTTCGTTTTGAATGTCTACACAACTTAGAGAAGTGGAATATTGATGAAGGAGCCATGCCCAACCTTTCGGTATTGACAATTGTATATTGCCCAAAGCTGGAGATGGTTCCGAATGGATTGAGATTCGTTAAAACGCTGAGAGAGTTGAACATTGCATCGATGCCAAAGGAGTTCACAGATAAAAGAGATAGGATTTTGACAAAGTCAGCCGGTAACTCAGCCGGTTCAGAAGGTAATTTCCACTTTAGTTATGAAATTTAGAGTGTTTATGTGGAGGTTTTTAAACAATAAGGGGGTAAGGTGTCTTTTCGCGAAACCATAAGGGGGTTCCTTGTATTTTACCCTAATTTTTAAGACACAAAAAAATTTTATAAAAAAAAAAACCCTAGTGAACAAGTCGGAGAAGTACCACCTCTGCTTCATTACTTTTTTTTAAGACTCGGCTAGAAGCTTCGATTAATTACGACGCAAGCAACTCTTTTTTTTTCAGTGGATTTGCATTTCTTCTTCTTCCAGTTTTATTGGGTTGCCCACTTTCTCTCTCTTCTAGGGTTTAAGCGACTGGCTGGCTGGCGGGGCTGCCCTCTCAGCTAGGGTTTTTCTCTCCTTCCCCAATTCTCCAACCGGCCCCCACAAATGGTCCGCTCAAACGGCCTCAGACTCGTCCACCGCCTCGCTCTCCGCTCTCTCGCTTCTCATCTCCTCCACGGTTCTTCTTCTTCGGTATGCCCCACCACCCATTCCCCCCTCTCTTGCTCATTTGATGAGTAGTTACATATTTATCAATGTATTTTTTTTATTTCGTGGAATTTATGACAGCTAAATGAAGCGTTGCTGAGAGGCGGGTATAGGAGTTTCAGCACTGCATTTTGCAATCAAAATAGGGTCTTTAGATTTTCCAACTCGAGAAATGGTATGTTTTAAATTAGAGATATGTCTATTTTGCTAAAATTTGAATTTTTAGAGGTTTTTTTTAATTTGGAGAAAGGCAAAAATGCTTCCTGCAATTTGGGAGATCGGATTGAATTAACCTTTTTTGTTTTAAATCTTCTTCTTATTATTTTGTTAAAAATTGCAGTAAATGATGGAAGAGAACGGCTGAGACTAGGATCATTAGTAGCTAATTTGGGTGCGGCGCGATCAATTCATGCCACAGGTTACTTCTCTTTCTGTCTGTGTTCTTTTATATATAAAAATTGTACAAGTGTTTTACTCTGTGTTTTTTATGGGGAGTATGTATTATTATTGTGCTGCAGAATATGCTTGTAGTAATGCAATATGTTTAATGTGTTTTCAGTTGAATAATTAGTTGGTTACCAGGTTGATGCCTGCTGTTTTTCTTTAATTTCTTGTTGATTCTTGGGACTTCACTAGTTGTGAGTATTGCGTGCTAAAGTATATTCAGCATAAAATGGATTATCTTTCGTGTAATGCACAAATTTAGATTGTGCCTGTAGCAGGGACTTAGTTATGTAGGACTACAGAAGTTTTGTGTCCTTGGGTATTTGACTGAGAGGTTTACTGTTTTGCTTTTTCAAAATCAGAAAAGGAAAAGTTTATCTGACATTGTGGCGTTGAGTTGGATATACGATCATCATTTTTCTATCCTAATTCTTCTTCTTCTTCTTTTTTAAATAGATTGACATTTGAAGCATGATATTTGGATTCAATATACTATTTTGGTCTCAAAACTGACAAATTGCCTAAAACTTTTGACTTATAACTGATAGCAGATTACTTGCAGGACTAAATAATGCTCACAGAATTAAATTTTGTACAGAAATTGCAGTAATTTGGGATAAATATACCTAACTAATAGTGATGCTCCTTGTTGAATTGCATAATTAGAATAAAATGTAAAGAGTATGGTAATCATTCAGTTTGATAAGTTATTTACTTTATGAAAATCCTTCAACTAATTCTGTCACATATAAACATAACTGGATGCTGCTTTCATCTACCAATTTCAAAACATTGAGTTCATGATTAATATTGAGAAATAGTATTAAGTCTAGATGACTAGGTTACTTCAGCCTTATATTATTTTCTTGGTTAAAATTTATCTGTTGGCATAGAGCAAGAAGGGGTAAGTGGGAAATTCTACACTTGTTGGATGCGATTAAGTCTTGAAGAAGCTCATTGAGTGAAAGAGGAAATGTGAGGAATTGAAAGTGTTATGACTTCTTTTCCTGTCTTTGATTTCCGGTCTCTTAGAATTTATCGTTTGCGCCTTATAGAAGACTATACTGGGGTCTGTTTTCTTGGATAGGTCCACTGACTTGCCTTTTCCTTGATTAGCTACTACATCAGGGGATTACTATGATGTCCTTGGAGTAAGTAGGAATGCCACCCCATCAGAGATCAAGAAAGCTTATTATGGGGTAGGTCCCTTTCTTATGTACATCGTGAAGACTTGTATTTTTCCCTGTGTTAAGTTTCCTTTCTTCCGACACGGTCCCCTGTTTCATGATATGTAGTCATTTTGACTATCTGCAGCTTGCAAAAAACTTGCACCCTGATACCAATAAAAATGATCCTGGAGCCGCGGCAAAATTCCAAGAAGTTCAGGAGGCATATGAGGTATTTGGCAGTTAGGAACTAGATTTCTGCACCCTGAGTTGAAACTTCTTGTTGCTTTCCTATACTTTCTAATTGATTAACTTTCTGATATTTTTCTGTAGGTTCTGAAAGATGAGAAGAAACGCGCGGAGTATGATGAGGTTTCTAGTTTAAATTTTGTTTTCTTTTTATGGGAATTGCCACCTTGAGATGGCGGGGTTTGGCATCGACCCCTATATGTTAATTAATTGAAGAAGGGAAAGGAGAAGATAGGAGGGTTAGGGGAAAGCAAATAAAAAAAGAAATAGAGAGGAGGATATCTATGCCTTACCTCTTTACTACAGGAATGCAATTACAGATAGTGCATCCCTTCCACTTCAAATGCAAGGGTTAAAATGGGAAGTAAAAACAAAATAATTTCGGTATTTACGTTGAAGTTGTTACATGCATTATTTTGAATCGTTGAATTCAGAATTTTAGACTTAAAAGTACAATGATGTGGTTGTTTTTACTCCTTTGTTTTTTCATTGAAAGAGCTACTTGAACTGTTCCTGAAACCAAAATGGATGAGTTTTCTGTATAAGTATTGACCTATTTATCTATAAATTGCCTGTATATGTGTAGACCTACTTATCTATAAGTTGTCTGTACTAGTGTAGATCTATTTATCTGTGTATATATGTGTACTGGCTTAAGAAGGGGCACGCTACACCATTCCCATGCAAAAAAAAAAAGGTTACTGCATTTCTTTTTATCTTGATCAGCTTATTTTTTATATTTTACTTAGTAAATTTAAAGTATTTTTAAGAGCAGTATATTGTTTCTCTGCTTGCTTCTTACTTGATGGGCTATTTATCTTGATTTTTAGCTTTTTGGGTACTAATTAATTTTTGAGTCTTTCCACATATTTTTGTGGGAATAAGAAGTATTTCTATTAATGATTGTATCGCCTAATAATTACTTGATCCTGGGTCTTGCACCTCGTTCCATTTTGTTCAATACTTATGCAAAGATTTAGTGTTTTAGGTACACAGTTGGCATGTTTTTCATTTTTGCTGGTTCGTATTTGTTTATGATTGTTTGCTCATCTCTTTGTCTCCACCTGGATAATAATGCTTATTTGTGTCGTGACAATTGTTCTAGGTTGGCCATGATGCTTTTAAAATTAATAGACAGAATGGTGGTGCTGGGTACGACCCATTTCAAGAAGGCGGCTTTAACCCTTTTCAGGAATTCTTTCATGGTTTTGATGTATGTATTTCATAATAAGTTTACTTAGTTCAATTTTTTTCCATTTAATTTGCTTTGGTATGACTTATCACTTTTTGGCCTTTCCTTCTCTGCTAGCAAGATAGAATACTTATATTGGATACATTTTAGGGAATTGATGAGATTAATGTCCTGTCAGATAGAATACTTATATTGGATATATGTTAGGTAATTGATGAGATTAATGTCCTGTCGGATGTATCCTACCTCATGCCCCATAGAATCATAGACTACTAGGACATATTACAGCCAGTCTGTCTGAGCAAATCCATGGTAAAGAACCCACTTTGAGTAAATAGGTTTCCAGATCACTGATTTCGAATGCTTAATTTTTTGCTATATGAATTCTGAAGTGAGGAAAAACCTGTTGAGTTATTTGAAAGCAGTAAACTCATCATGAATCTGGGAGTAAAGAGATATAGTGGCAGGAGTTGCTTTTTGAATTGTATGGAGTAGTTTCAGTTATTGAACTTTTTCTCGCATTATATTCTTTGTTATGTTTGGTTTTTCTGGGAGTTCGCTTTTTAATTTCTTTTCTTATAACAGAGATAAATATAAATGGAAAGGGCAATGTTTTGATGAAAAGTACCACATCCTGCTGTCCTCATCTATATGTAGCAAGTGTAGGTGTTGCTGTCCGCACCTCTAATCAAATAAATAGATGAACTACAGAAAGTAGGAAGAGAGGGAAATGCTCTAGAACCTAATTTGTGATGGGCATGTTTAACTAATTTATCATTTTTCTTGTAATTTTTTTAGTCATGTTTAACCAATCTCTCATTTTTCTTTACAACTCCAAGGCAATGTCTGAGATCTAAATTTTATTCCTTTTTTGCATGGTCTGCTGGTGTGGCTGCACTGAAATTGGAGACCAGTTTATGAGAAATGTGAAAAATATGGGCGGCGAAGATGTCAAGGTTTGATATGTAAATCTGTAATAGTAATTTTTCAGGGATAATAGTTAATTTATTATGTCTCACTGCTTTGTTGACTATTGTAGGTCTCTATTGAACTGTCCTTCATGGAAGCAGTTCAAGGATGCTCCAAAACTATAAGTTTCCAGACTGAAATACCTTGCAATACTTGTGGTAAAAACAATTTTCTTTCTGTAACACAGTAGTTAAAGGGCAAACCACATTAGGTTGCTAGGGCATTAGCACGAACTGCAGAATCTTAAGTATGCTTTCATGCACTTTTTGTATATATTTGATGGCTAACAATAACATGACCAAAAATCTAAAACATCACTGAATGCATAGTGATTTTAGAATTCTAGCATAAGATGTTGCAAATAAATGCACGAAAGATTAGTATGCCACGACAAATTAAATAAGCATAGTTAATATAAAAGTAAAACAAGTGTAGCAAACATGGGGTCAATTTTAAGCTTCAAGCTTTCAAGGCATTTGAAAGTCACGTTAAGCGTGAAATCATCATCATCAGCGACTGAATCTTTTCATCTCTGTATTTGTTATCTGTATATGCAAGCATGTTACCCTTTTTGTGTCATCCAAATATACGTCAGCGTAGTTTGTAAGTGGAAGACATTTGGGAGGAGGGAGACGAAGGAGTTGGTAGAAGAGGAAGGGATGAGAAAAAATAGAGGGGTGGGTGTAGGAGAAAAGGGTGAAAGATAAATAGAAGGGGAAGGTTTGGTGAGAGAAAATAGGAGGGCACTCTGAAACATACACCAGGAAGTGGAGGTTGCAGAAGAAAATTAGGGGATAAGGACATACAGTAGATATATTTTTTTTTTGGGTTAGGGGGAGAGGAAGATTTCTTATACACATACACACGAACACTTGGTGATCTTAAACAGAAATTGAATGCTGAAAGAAATTATTGACAGCAAAAGGATAATGCGGCCTTTGCTTCCCCTGGATATAAACAGTTATCTGGGTATTGTGCAGTCCCCAGTGCTAGGCCATTGGTTTTTCAAAAATATAGGTCCTCACCCATTTTATGGATGAGCTCACAGCCCTGCTAAGGGACTTTGTCATGTAGGCAATGCTGTTATCCTGTGTTTCTCAGCCCCAAATGCTCTTCATGCAACCTGTTAATGAACTGTTGAAGTAGATTAACCACAAAGAAAATTTGCAATGGTGAATAGGAATTGGAAATTTGAGAGAAAAAATTCAATAAAACAGGCTTGTTTTGTGCTTCTGCAGTTTTAGTGTGGTTTTGGAGAATGAAAAGGATTAGACTTGCACTTTGCTTCTCTTTTGCTTAACCTCTCTGAAGGCACTTCACCTGTCGTTGCTATTGTTCTTAGTAGATGGGGTTGTATTGAACTTTTTAAGTTTGTGTTCCTTATTTGTAGTAATTTACCTCTGGAGACTATGCTATATGAGGTAGTAGTTCAAGTCATGTGAACGGTTTAACTTATTTTGCATTAGGTTTTTTCTGGCCTGATTGAATTGCTTCTTGATTTTGTCAGGTGGAGCAGGTGTTCCTCCAGGCACGCGCCCTGAAACTTGTCCAGTTTGTAGAGGCTCTGGAACGGTATGTTCCTCGGACTTGTTGCTCATTGGCGCCTTATTGAATCTGATAGTCTAACCTAAAGTAATTGGTCTATGTTTCTCTTACTCATCTTACTCATCATGCGCAGGCAAAATTTCATGGAGGAAATGTATTTTTTCAGATGAATTGTCGGAAATGTGGTGGGTCTGGAAAGATTGTATCGGTATGCCAATTCCACTACTTGGGTCAAACGATGCTTTTCTTTTAATGGAAATGATTTTTATCTTCTTGTAGTTGGCTTGCTGCAGATTATCCATCTATAACAAAGTTTGATGCAATTAATTTGATGCTTAATTAAAGAACAATCTTGTTAGATGGTTGATCTTTGTTTCTGGTTCTTTCCTGACTCTGTGGAAATTCTCCTGGTACATAATGCGGCTGGAAAGGTCTTAAAAAGTTGTTGGTGCTTTTGTTCTCCTTTCTCTTGACTACTTGATTTTTATTTGGTTGGGTGGTTGACCAGGCATGCTAACCTTCCGTCTGGTATTAGTAATTAAGAATGATAATTAAGAATGAAAATTGAATGGATTTTATGCATGTCATTAGATAATCTTCTTTCGTGTATGCTGCTTACTTTGATATCTATTTACTGCAGTTACTGACATATCGTGTGAAATGTTATAAATTATGGAATTTAAAATTGATACTGAATTTCTTGTGGGAGTTAACTAATTCAATTGAATAAAACTTCTCTGACTGTGGAACTGGGAAGTTTC
Source organism: Coffea eugenioides (assembly GCF_003713205.1). Lineage (NCBI taxonomy): Eukaryota > Viridiplantae > Streptophyta > Magnoliopsida > Gentianales > Rubiaceae > Coffea > Coffea eugenioides. The sequence goes on along the minus strand of NC_040036.1, from coordinate 31,066,099 downwards.
TTGGCTTAGTTTCATGAGTGTGTGATACCTTCTATGCAATTTTGTGTTTTTAAGTTCCATCATCTATGGACTGTCCATTCTTATCTTCAGATTCTGAACCTCTGTTCTTATTGATTGGTGTAGGATGTCTGTAAGTCTTGCAAGGGGGAACGTGTTGTGAAAGGAACAAAAACTGTTAAACTAGATATCAAGCCAGGTACTTGAAATTATCTATCACATTGCTTTGTTTCCTTAAAATAAATTGTAAATCTCCCCCCAGAGTTGAGATGATTGCTTACTTTATACTGCCTTAACCAAGTTTGTGGAAGTCAGCATTAACTACTGTGCAAGGTTGACCGTGACAGGAAGGTGTTGATTATTTATTTACTCAGTTTGGTTGACTAGTGTTTTTATATCCACTTGCCTAGAAAACTGAATCCTGATACAAAGTGAGGAAATGTTGTTATCAACAGAATGGTAGATATTATGTACTTGTAACTTTTACATTATTGGGGTAAAATGAAAAGAACAGGAAAGAACTTAAGTTTATATTAACAATGATGAGTTATGTCTTGAACAGATAGTCATATATCCAGCATATCACAAGTCCCTGTAATCAGAGGGTAAATATGCAGCCAACAAAGAACTATAGTTCATATTAACGAGGATGAGTTATCTTTGGAATAGATGGTTACATATCCAGTATGCGATGAGATAAGTTACCTGCTCCACTTTGATTGTACAAAATTGACAGAATACTTTTCTAAACAAGAAGCACAGATAGTATAAAAGTAAAGCAAATTACTTGGTCTGCCTTGAGTACATGTGATAGTGGAAAGTGCTGTGTTTCTTATTTGAACAACTTCTAGTATTATGAAAGAGAATACGAAAAAATTTCCTGATGTTCTGTTACCAATTGCTGTTTTGTAACAGAACCTAGAAGGAATTGGAATATGTAACTTTATCATATTTTGAGCATATGTTGTGTGTGTGTGTGCATGTTTTTCACTTTAACTTCCCACACGTTTCCTTGTGGGTAAGTCATTTGATTGTCAAACAAAATTATATATGCGAAACATAATTCCTTTTGCCTTCATCTCAGTTAAAGTTTCCTGCGATGCAGTTTCTCCTAGAAATTTCCCCTCTTTTAAAAGCAGCCTGAATTACCCTTGTTGGGATATGTTTGCTGCTGCTTAATGACATTTCAGTTGGGCATACGTATTTTGCTATGAAGATGCTGATGTTTACTATTGTGCTTCTGGTTTCATGATTAAAGTGGAACACATCCACTCCGCGCACACACATGATGTGGACTATAAATACTCACATATTTGGGTGGGTGGGCATGGAGCAGCTTCTTAAAGTAGAAGATATTGATGTGGCCATGTTGAGCGTTTTCTTTAACTTTGTTGTGAAATTATCTGATAACATCTCTGTGGTCTCTGGTTCAATTGGTTCACTTTTGGCTACAGGAGTAGACAATGACCAAACTATGAAGGTCTATGGAAGTGGTGGAGCAGATCCAGAAGGCAATCAATCAGGAGATCTTTATGTTACTATCAAGGTTTAACAAATAGCTTCTGTTAGCCTGGTCAGTTTTATTTTGTTTTGTTTCAAGGTTGAGTTGCTCCCCGATTTTGTGTTTGTACTTTCCAGGTGAGAGAGGACCCTGTTTTCCGGAGAGAAGGGGCTGATATTCACGTTGATGCTGTTCTCAGTATCACTCAGGTATTTCGTCACTTTTGCAATTCCTTTGCCACGGGGCAAATACTATTGGGTAAATGACACAAATGCAACATTGTAATATGTGTTACATGTGAAATTTTTTACTTTACCACTGGAGCCCAACAGTCTGCCCAAGCTGGCTCTTACATCTCAGATACATAGCCAGTTTCCAAGCTACAAAAGTTAGTGTGAATTTTCTTAGTGAAGGGCATTGCTCTCCCAGGCTTCAATAACATCAGCCCTATCACAAATGAACTCAATTTCCTTTATTGACCTGCTCATTGGGAAAACTGAAATGCCCTTACTTCTTGGATGAACTCCACTGTTCTTCCCACTTCCATATTTGGCAACATAAGACATCAGCTTCATGCTGCTCTGTAGAGCTCCTTTATGTGGTTTCTCTGACTTTTGTTCATTTCCAATCCTTGTACCATTTCAATCTGCCTGTTGAATGGTTTAATTCTTCCAGCTGGTAGCATAGCTCTACTTTAGAAAATCTTACCTACTTGGTGCTCTTATAAACAGCATTATTTTCTTCTCAGAAGCAATTGCTTTCAGCTGTCTTTTTGGAACTTGTACTCCTTAACACATGTTTTGGTACACTTAACTACTTTCAAGGAATCCACGTGGAAGACTGTGTCTCCTGAAGATCAATTGCCATCTTTTGCATCCTGCTTACAATTCTAGACGTGATCGACCTTGCCCAGGGTTGCATATGACTTTTTCTGAACCACTCATATTACTATTTTCAAAACTTTGGAATGCATCTTTCCCTATTAAATATGTATTTTCTCAAGTGACTACTAGTGCTCTTATTTATGGCAGCCAACTAATTGCTGTTTGTGTAATGATAAAGGACCTCTAATCCTTTATCATCTATAGAAGTTGATACCATGAGCTCATTTTCTTTGATTCTTTTGCTTTTCTGTGAGGCAAAACTGCATATTTATTGTTTACTTCAGATTTTCAGAATCAAAGAAAGCACCAGCTTTAGTAGCTTGCTCATTTAACGGCATAATAGCTTGTTTGTTGTTAGTTCAAACTTTCCTAAAGCAAAGAAGAAAGAAAACAGCTTTACTGGCTTGTTCATTTCATGCCAGAGGACTTGGATTACCTTCTTTATCATGTTTGACATATTAATTTGAATATTCTCTTGCAGGCTATCTTGGGAGGGACAATCCAAGTTCCGACTTTGACTGGAGATGTTGTTCTCAAGGTAGGTTTGAAACATTTCATTGTTGAGGGCCCTTTTCTTCTTTTTTCTTTGCTCCTTTGCTATTTTTTTCTCGCACTTTTGCGGGTAGCAGACTTTTTTTTCCAACTTGTCTTTGCTTTCCTTTCCATCTTCAGGTTCGTCCTGGTACCCAACCCGGCCAAAAGGTTGTCCTGAAAAGGAAAGGTAGAGAGATATGTTCAGGATGCTTCTGTTTCTGTTTGTGATCTTCTTCTGATTAGATGCTTGATATTCAAGTTTTCTCCATTTATGACCATCGATTTCTGCCTTTGACATGCATTTTCACATAACAGTTGCACTGTTGCAAATCACACCATATTGTACAGCCTTTGGACTGGGCTGTTGAAAACTTCTAGCTGCAAGGAGAGCTGAATTTTCCTCGGAAAAATTTTACTGCAATTTACTATTGAACTTGTGATACATTAAAGGCCCAAATTCTTAACAATATCTCTCCAGTATTATCTAATCACTGCCATCCATTTTGGTGATAGAATTGGTTGCGAAATTGTGGATTTATACTGTGTCATTTTTTCGAAGTATTTCTTGTAGTAAACCCAACAAACATTAATGTGATTTCGGGTGGTTCAACTCCCAATTTTAGGGTTCTAAGTTGAGAAAAGCATTTAAGAAGAACTATAGATACCCTTCAAGTCGGAAAGTGTGAATCATGATATCATGCAATCCCCAAGAGAAGAAGAAGACAAAGTTGAATTGGGTATAAATATGTTATTTTCCTTTTGGAGTCATGATTGTGCTTGAGTGTTTGCTTATGCAGGGATTAAGACAAGCAACTCGTTCTCATTTGGAGATCAATTTGTGCACTTCAACGTCAGCATCCCAGCGTATGTCTAATTCGCTTAAAGTTTATTTAAACCCTAAAACATTTTCATGCCCCATTCAACTCTCGCTCCCCTTCCCTCAGCCCTTGCTGGTAGGCCATAAATTTAGTAGATTATATTTCACTTAAGAATGCAGTTGCATTGTTGACAAGCACTGAAGATATCCAAGAACTACATTGTCCATTATGGAATATCATGGTCAATATATTTCTGAACACATATTGAAATATCTTCACACTGTCCATTTTTTCCATGTCAAAACAGGAATTTGACGCAAAGGCAGCGTCGTCTAATTGAGGAATTTGCCAAAGAAGAACAAGGCGAATATGACAAGGGTGCTGCAGCAGGTGCTTCTGGCTGAGCGAAGTTGTAGCCGGGTTGCTGTGTTAACGGCCCATATGTCGTAGATGGAGGAGGGATTAAGCACACTGATACACCATTAGAGAGCTGGATGTTGTTAATGCAAATATAGTCCATCATTGGCCCCCTCTTCCTTTTTGGTTTCTTGGTAGGCAAGAAATGTGCTGTTTTACTTGGTCTAAACTGAACAGGGTTCACCATTTTGTTTGAGGTGAAGTCATCTGGCATTACGCCTCTTGGCTATTTGTATATAAGAGGCATTATTTTTTCAGATAAAAGAAAAGGTTAAACACGCATATGGCAGCTGCCAATGATATAAAGTAGGGTTTATCTCTCTCTCTCTCTCTCTCTCTCTCCCTGGAATGCAATGTAGGATTATCACTACTCGGGCCTTCTTTTTGCTAGAGGACTTGTATTCTTTTGGAGACTGCTAGGTCCGTGTGGATTTAAAGGAAGGCTGTCTTCTGCTCAAGTGGCTGTGTACTGAGTTTGCAGAAATGTGCTACTACCCTCATTTTCTGGGTTAATCCCCAAATGCCCCCTACAGCTTAGTCCAATCACAGGTTGCCTTTGGTCTTTTCAGCTTTCCTAATCTAATGGTCGGATAGTTTTCATTGAAAGGACTTGGCTACCCTGCCAAAAAAATTTTTTTTTTCTCATTCCTGACTTGTTCTTACCTGTACAATAAAATCCCATTTAACCCGCTGACCTTTGGAATCACAAACTTCACCAATTACTTTGTGCTTTTACCAGGTTTATAACCCTTGAACTACTCCAGAAGCGCGCCAATTGACTTTTCCTGCGTTGCCTTTTTCAATCCCCTGAGCAACTTCTTCTCTCTCATTATTGTGTGATTATAGATTTAAGGTGTGGTTCTTTCTTAGTGTGCTTAGTGTGTTAATGTTTCCACTACCCTAGATTAATGTGTGATGTTTCCAGTGCTTCTTGCCTTTGGACGACAACTATTGATTTTTCGCCTATGAAAATGTACATGTATGTGATCAACCCATTATTGGCATCTTAGGCACGTTGGCAATCAAACAGTTCTTTCTATTTTGAAATTTGAGGATTGGTTGTAAGCCTATATTTGATTAATAGAATTGAAACCCTCGGGGTGGATGCATTGTTTTAACTGAAACTAGGCAATCTGTGATAAGTTGATGGAGGACATTGGAATTAACCCTTATATTCAAAACTATTTTCAGCTTGGGTCTAGCCTAGGAAAGAATAGTTATTGTGCAACTATTCTGTGTTCTATTACTGCAAACTGAATCACCTAAGAAAGTTAAAAATTTTGACTGCATAAATAACTACTCTAATTTTCAGAATTTTTCTAGCTAATTTATAAACTATTTATGTATGTCAGTCTTCTTGTGTAATTGACAGCTTGGTGCATCTCTTGATTTGACATTTTGTTTTCCCAGAAAAATGCAAAACCAAAATTTAGCAGAATTTTGATTGTTTGAGAAGTGTTTAATTCAAGGTACTCATGCGATGATTCTTTAGGTAACTACCTATTAGGGGTGCAGACGAATCTAATTAAGTCAAACATCCGAATGTTTAAACTTGTTTGATTATTTTAACAAGTTTGAAATTTTGTTGAAATTTGACTTGTTTATTTGATGAATTGAGGTTGAACAAGCTTTTTATTAAGTTCTAATATTATCAAACATAAAGCGTCGTTCAATCTTAACTTGACTAATTGATGAACAAAATTCGAACGAACTCTTATCAAATTGAACTCAATTTGAGTATCAAATAGTTTGATTCATCTTTCAGCCTTACTAGCTATTCTTGCTGCTCCATATAATACAGTCAGAAAAGGTCCTCAAAGAACAACGGAACCAAATTTTCCACCACGCTAAGTACTGTTAGTGTGGCTAGATGAAATGAGCTGGCACACAAGCTTTCGATTGCTAAGAGGCTCATAAACTTTGAGCTAAACATGCATCACACTGATCTCGTTATGAAGATTGGGTGACTTTTAACTCCTTCAAATGGTTCCAACATTGATGTAATGCTTTCAGCTACTATTAGCTTTGGTGAGGTTGAATGATCGATGACAAGCATCATGATCTTTTTAGATGATCTCGCATGGCAAAGCAAGGGCTTCTGTTAAAATATGCATTTGGATGCACCAGCTGCCTTAATTTAGCATCTAGCATACCAAAGAAATTCTATGGTAAGAAACATTTTTCGGCTTAAACTTGCCATCAAATTGAATGAAATTCCAACGAAATTAAAAAGTAATGATTCTTGAATTATGTATCATATAGTATGCTGCATGCAGTCCTATAATGTCTTTAGTTTTGACACTAAATCTTCTTCTTAGATCAAAAGGTACAACGAATTTTAGTATCCTTGGATGCAGAGCAAACGGAGTTGCAATGTCTACCTTTTTCATGCTTTATGCTGCTTTTGGAATCAGCTGAGATTCAATTATGGATCGACCAAGCAACCTCTAGAAAGCAGCTATGTACACCAACCCCCCCCCCCCCCGGGGGCCTCTTTTTTCTAAGCAAGCAAGCATTATCAGAATAGCTCTTGAAAGAAACTCACCTTGCTAGAAAAGGGGTGGCTGGTGAATGAAGGCATCTTTTTTTATGCTGGCAAACAAAATTCTTAACAAAAAAAATCTGGGTTCTAGTTTTGCTGCCCAGTTGACATTCCATGGGCAAAATGGCTCCTGAGAAATCCAATTTGGCAATTCCCACCAATGTTCTGAAACCATCCCTGTTAGCTAACCAGGGAGCTCATGGAGTTTCTGTTTGCCGGTTTGATCGACCTGATGAACTGATTTTTTGTATAAACTGTGCGCGATTAGAAAGAACAAAGAAACAGTGAACGTTGCATTACTCCAGACAAAGGTTGTAGAAAATTGTTTTTTGAGTGTATACTGTCCAAATTAAGAGTGAATGGTCCCAAAATGAGATTAGAAATATAAACAGGCCCATATATATAAAAGAAGAAAGAAAAAGGAAATTGGAAAAGCTAAAGATCAGCCCAACCTGCCTGGTTCGAGCAGTTTTTGAAATGAACTTGACAGGTATGCAGTGACCACCCTCCAATAATAATTGGATCCAGTTGTTTTTTGCTTGTTTGTGGAATTGTTAGAGGATGATTTCCACACCACACCAAACCAAATATTTGTGCCATCTTTGTAACTATTTACACTTTTATTATCTATCACATATCACTTTTATTAACTATCTACACTTTTATTTGGCTCAGTTAAATTTTCATTTTTTCTTCCCCTTATTTGAAAATGAATTGTTGCTTTGTAATACATGAAAACAGATACTAACAAGCGCCATAATTTATGAGCATTCTAGTGTCTAAATTAAAACTCTATATTATACCTAATTTAAGAAAATAAATATACATCCGGGTTCATTAGCTTGTGCATTCAAAATTTTAATTAACAATGTAGGTTGTATGTAACATGATTAGGCCTCAAGGACAAGTTTATGGGTGAAGTTGATGCTTCTGGGGTTGTGGCACATCTTGCAAAAATTTTCTCTACTTGTTTTGCTAGCTTTTGTTGCATAAGATGAAAAGGACAAGACAGAAATGTGCAAAAAGAACTAGAAGCTGAAACTTTTGCTTAAACAAGCTTTTGTAATCAGTGTCTCCAGCACTAAGCAAAGCATAAAGGCTATATTTGTTTCAACCCTTTTTTGATATCCCACATGAACTCATCACTCACTTTATCACTTTTTGCACAATGTTTATACCTTGCCTCCATCTCTTTGTCTCAAAATTGAAATCCACAGAGCTCAAACACAGCTTCTTCATCAAATTATTCTTTTCTTTCAGCATATCACCATCTAGATGATATGATTCCCTTCTGTTGTGTGTTTGACTACACGTGTGTGCATGGAGAGAGACAGAGAGAGATACGAGTCAAAACAGTTTCTTTCTTCTGCTTATTGCCTTTTCTAGGGAGAACTTCTTTGCTTCTAAATAGAGTTTGAGATATCTTGCGAGGAGCTAATTCCTGGTAGCTTCATTCAGAATCAAAGCAAGCAGAAAAGGAGTATGAAACTAGTAGTTGAAGTTGTGGATGCTTATGATCTTATGCCAAAAGACGGCGAAGGATCAGCTAGTCCATATGTAGAAGTTGATTTTGGCAATCAGCTTAGTCGAACCACAACGGTACCAAAAAATCTCAACCCCATTTGGAATCAAAAACTTCTTTTCAATCTTGAAGAAGCTAGAAACTATCTTCATCAGACTATTGAAGTCTCTGTTCACCATCAAAGAAAACCAAACCCTGGAAGAAACTTTCTTGGAAGAGTGAGAATCCCTTGCTCTTATCTTGTCAAGAAAGGGGACGAAGTTTATCAGAGATTCCAATTGGACAGCAAGTGGTTGTTCTCATTTGTCAAAGGTGAGATAGGCCTGAAAATTTATATCTCATCAGAATCTGAGCCAAAGTCCTATTTTCCAATATCTCCTCCACAAACTCCACCAGCACCTTCTAGTCCTCCTGACGTTCCTGTTTCAGAGACCCCCAGCCTAATAAGTGATAAACCAGATTTTATTTCCAATCCTCAAATTCCTAGTCTCAGGACTCCTGTAGCAGAAACAGAATCATCTGGAACTGAGAACACTGCTGTCATTTCAACTGAAGCTACCAGTAACACAGAAGGTACAGAATCTTACCACACTGATCGCACCAAAGAACTTGAGGAAGTCATCCAAGAGCCTGTTGAAGTCATAAAGACAATCAAAGAAATACACAGGCACCAAGTGTTCTCTACACCAGGCTTAGTGGTGGGAAGCAAACCAGGACGCATCCAGCTAACAATGCATCATCAAGCTAATCCACAAGCACATCCCAGCCCAGATGACGACTACGAAGTGAAGGACACCAGCCCCCAGCTTGGTGATCAATGGCCAAGTGGGGGTGCATATGGTGGAAGAGGGTGGATCAGCAGTGAGAGATACACCAGCACGTATGATCTGGTTGAGCAGATGTTTTATCTGTATGTTCGAGTTGTCAAGGCCAAAGATCTTCCACCAAACTCGATTACAGCCACCTGTGATCCTTACGTAGAAGTAAAGCTCGGCAACTACAAAGGAAGAACAAAACATTTTGAAAAGAAACTGAACCCTGAATGGAACCAGGTATTTGCTTTCTCTAAAGACAGAATTCAGTCATCAGTGCTGGAAGTCTTTGTGAAGGATAAAGAAATGGTGGGCCGAGATGAATACCTTGGAAAGGTAATTCTTGACCTGAATGAAGTTCCAACCAGGGTTCCACCTGATAGTCCCTTGGCTCCTCAGTGGTACAGATTGGAGGATCGACATCGGGAAGGAAAGGTAAGGGGTGATATCATGCTTGCAGTTTGGTTGGGCACTCAGGCTGATGAAGCATTTCCAGAGGCGTGGCATTCGGATGCTGCTTTTGTACATGGAGAGGGAGTTTTCAATATCAGGTCCAAGGTTTATGTCTCACCTAAACTTTGGTATCTAAGAGTAAATGTCATTGAAGCTCAAGACATCCTTCCAAATGACAGAAGCCGTCTCCCGGATGTTTCTGTTAAAGTCCAGGTGGGAAGTCAAATACTCAGAACTGGGATATGCCCAACTCCTACAGCAAATCCAATGTGGAATGAAGACTTGGTCTTTGTAGTTGCTGAACCTTTTGAGGAGCAGTTAGTCCTTACTGTAGAGGACCAAGTGCACCCCTCAAAAGATGACGTGCTGGGAAGATTGAGCCTTCCACTTTCAACTTTTGACAAAAGGCTAGACCACCGGCCTGTTCATTCTCGATGGTTCAATCTTGAGAAGTTTGGGTTTGGGGCTCTAGAAGCTGACAGAAGGAAAGAGCTCAAATTTTCGAGCAGAGTACACCTCAGGGTGTGTCTTGAAGGAGGATATCACGTATTAGATGAATCAACCATGTACATAAGTGATCAACAGCCTACAGCAAAACAGCTCTGGAAGCCACCAGTTGGCATACTGGAAGTGGGCATATTAGGAGCACAAGGACTTCTGCCAATGAAGATGAAAGATGGTCGAGGGTGTACAGATGCTTATACTGTGGCTAAATATGGGCAGAAATGGATCCGTACCAGAACGATTCTTGACACCTTTAGTCCCAAGTGGAATGAACAATACACTTGGGAAGTTTATGATCCCTGCACAGTGATAACAATGGGAGTTTTTGACAACTGCCACTTGGGAAGCCAGAGACCTGGGGCTAGTGCAACACGAGACTCCCGGATTGGAAAGGTACGCATAAGATTGTCAACCCTGGAATCTCACCGTGTTTATACACATTCATACCCCCTTCTTGTTCTGCATCCATCAGGGGTAAAGAAAATGGGGGAACTCCAACTGGCAGTTCGGTTTACAAGCCTCTCACTGGCTAACATGATATACATTTACCAACATCCCCTGTTGCCCAAAATGCATTATTTGCACCCTTTTACAGTAAACCAAGTAGAAAATCTGAGATACCAAGCCATGAGTATTGTTGCTGTCAGGCTTGGCCGAGCTGAGCCACCGCTCAGAAAAGAGGTGGTGGAGTACATGTTAGATGTGGATTCCCACATGTGGAGTATGCGAAGAAGTAAAGCTAACTTCTTCAGAGTAATGTCATTGCTCTCTGGTATCATATCCATTAATGGATGGTTTAGAGGTGTTTGCCACTGGAGGAACCCCATCACCTCAGTTCTAGTCCATATTCTGTTCCTCATATTAATCTGGTACCCCGAGTTGATACTTCCCACTGTCTTTCTTTATTTGTTCCTTATTGGCCTGTGGAACTATAGGTTCCGACCAAGGCATCCACCTCACATGGATACTAAGCTTTCATGGGCAGAAGCAGTCCATCCTGATGAGCTTGATGAAGAGTTTGACACATTTCCTACCTCAAGACCACATGATGCTATTAGAATGAGGTATGATAGGCTAAGAAGTGTTGCTGGGAGAATTCAGACTGTAGTAGGAGACATAGCAACACAAGGGGAGAGATTTCAGTCACTGCTTGTCTGGAGAGACCCAAGAGCAACCAGCCTGTTTATAGTCTTCTGTCTGTGCGCGGCAGTGGTGCTCTATGGAACTCCATTCAGAGTGGTGACTTTAGTTGCAGGGCTCTATATGCTGCGACATCCTAGGTTTCGTAGCAAATTGCCTTCTGTTCCGAGCAATTTCTTCAAGAGATTGCCTGCCAGGACAGATAGCCTTCTGTAGTGCCTCTAAGTCTTCAAATTTCTCCTCTCTATTTTCAACCTTTTACCAGATTTCAAATAAAAGTTCTTGTCAAAGGTTTCTCCCTGTATCTCTCTCAGAACTCAGCTCAGGAAATGTATCTTTTCTTACTACTAAGAAGATTGTGTAATAATGCTTAATTCAAATGCATTGATAATACATTTGAATTAATTTGGATTGGAGATTAATTAAAATATTATTTAGAAAAATTACTGTCGCACTTTTTGCAAATATGATGTACCTGAAATGAAAAGATGATTGAGAAAATAAAAAGATTTACATCAGTGAGCCAATGAGCCTATCAGACCTACCCCTACACAACACCGGTCGACCATCATGAAAACCCAAGGCATCCTAGAAACATGAATCTATGGATTTACAAGTAAAAAGCTAGTAAGAAAAAATACCCAAGTCTCATTTCACCAAAGCTTTCCAACACTCAGGCAGTGTACATAACCAACATTTAGCAGCAGATATGACATGAATGTACAGCTACAACTCAGTATATTCTACAACCCATTGAGGAAAAACACAATAAACATTAGAAGACAAGCATAGTAAAGATCAAACTAAAAGATTTGGATGACAGCAGTGATATTTCAGAAGCTTCCACTTTTTGTATTCATACATTACCAAAATTGGCAAAACTATTTGAGAACAATGTGCAATCACACAGTACTTTATTTTCCCCTTGATAAACACCCTTTACTTGATGTAATACCAAAAACTGAACCAACTTGGCATTATGCCCACTACACATACAGTCCACTGACTACTAGTAGTGTACTAGAATACATAATTCCACAACAATCATTCAATCCAATCAAACAGTCATGAAAACTAAAATAAGATTCATAATTGAAGTCCATTTCTACAGATTTTGTACCAAACACATTTAGAGAATTTGTTCTATACACTGAAACAGATCATGAACAAAAAAGGTACATCATTAAAGCAATCTATGCAATATTTATGGAGTGATGCACAAAACGAGCTGAAAATTGATTTTAAAAAAGTCCATCAATAAGAAGGACAGAATACTGAACTTTCATTGATTTAAACTGATAAAACTAAATACACCACCATTACGCATAATTGTAAAAAAAAACCCCACCAGATTTACATCAGTACCCTCAGGGAAGGCCGAACCCCAACCTTTTCCAAACTAATAATAAACCCTAAAAAATACAAAAACATCAGGAATCTTAAAAATTCTTAAAACCCTAAGCCCTCTCACCCCTAATCCTCCTAGCAAGCTGGATATCCTTAGGCATGATAGTAACCCTCTTGGCATGAATGGCGCACAGATTTGTATCCTCAAACAGTCCAACAAGGTAAGCCTCCGCAGCCTCCTGCAAAGCCGCCACAGCACTGCTCTGGAAGCGCAGATCAGTCTTGAAATCCTGAGCAATTTCCCTCACCAGCCTCTGAAATGGGAGCTTCCGGATCAACAGCTCGGTACTCTTCTGGTACTTCCTGATTTCCCTCAGCGCCACCGTTCCTGGACGGAAACGATGGGGCTTCTTCACTCCTCCAGTTGCCGGAGCTGATTTCCTTGCCGCCTTGGTGGCCAGTTGCTTCCTTGGGGCCTTTCCTCCGGTGGACTTCCTAGCAGTCTGCTTGGTGCGCGCCATTGATGCGAGTGGAAAACTGAAAGAGATTAATTAGTGTGTGTGTGTGTGTGTGTAGATTTGGGAGGGAGATCAGACTAATGCGAGCGAATAGGGTTGGAGCTGAGGGAGTTTATGTAGACTGGAGAGGGGAGATTTGGATTTTTTTGGCGGTGAGATTTGAAATTTTGGGAAAAGGAATGTTGAAATACGGACCGTTAGATTGGATTTGGAATGAACGGTGAGATTTTAGGAGAAAGCAATGGAGCGGATAGCGATCCTTGTGAAGTGTTAAGTTACGAATAAAGAGCCGACACGTCATCCATTGGTGCTTTCGTTTTTGGTCTCTGTCTCCGGTTCTCAAGGTGGCGGGTTAAGAAGTCATGTGTATTGTCTTTTTTTTTGTCTTTTTTTTTTAAAAAAAAAAATCTACATCTATTGTAAACATATTTATTAATTATCTTTTTATCGCATATACAGTTTATTTCTTTATAAAAAAATCTCAAAAAAAAAACTAATCTAAACAGGTTCAATTTTCCATTTTTATACAAAATTGAATCAAATGGTTCTCAGGAAATTCCAAGTGATTTTTGTTTTGATTCTTATATACTATAGCACCGACTAAACGCAACCTTAATTGTGAAAAATTCCCTATTAAACAACTCCGTCACTCATCCTAATTTTTGTATTTCATTGATTCCAAATAACACTAGTATCATTTAGGACATTATTTGATGCATTCTTTCTTACCCTTCTTTTCCTAAGATTGTGGCTTTTATGTGACTAAAATCTTTGTGAAGTTTGTGAATATGTTCCTTGGTCAAATAAATATGTACATCCCTTTAATGTAATGATTTATCACAAATACTTCAAGGCAAAAATTCCTTGAGGACATCTTTTTTTATATCTGTTTGATATCTTACTGCATAGGATAAGCACATAAGAAAGAGGAGTGAGTTAGCAATAAAATTCTCATCTTATCATGCAACCCTCCTGTTTGCCTAGATTGCATCCAATATTAGGTCGATGTCATTTAAACTTTTGCAGGCGAAATAACATCAAACCCACCTAGCATCCAATATGATTTAAAATAATTAAATCTGGTAATTAAGTGTGTGTGTATATATACACTTCATTGAACACTTATATATACCTTATTGTGCATAATTCCATGGATCTTAAATAGCATAAAAATCTAGTACAATATCAAAAACCACGAAAACAAGGTTTTGTTTCTTTCGATGCCCCAACGTCGCAGAATAAGTACCCAATTAGAAGAAGTAAAATCAAGTAGTATTGCCTTCTTTCTTACTTGCAAAAGTATGTTGTAGTTGTCATGTAAAATAAAACATATTATAGAGCAACACTACTGTTTTAAAGGCCAAGATTTATAATGACAAACAAACAGGTAAGGGGTAAAAAGGGTACAAACAAGACTTTAGCAGAACCTCAAATAATGACATACTATATGTTGTACGTTTTGTTTGCAAGGAAAAGCATGGGAAATTATTTGGAATATAGCACTTTTTGTGATGTGATGTACGTGAGATAAAAAGATGGTTAGAAATATAAAATGATGGATTGGAAAATGTGTTTATGATGTAAGTGAAAAAATTTTTTGGAAAAATTTGCTATCCAAACATATAATTAGTTATGCTTTTTCTTTGTGCATGTTTGTTTAGTAGGAAAGTCAAACAATTTTCTTGCACTTTTCCTCACTTTTCTGTATTTCGTATCCCGTAAAATAAATTTGCAGGATTTTGAGGGAAAACGATTGTTAGACACAAAAATTTCAATAACTATTAGTATGATTTCCATCCTCTCTCAATTTTTTCTTGGTAATCAAACATGTTAGGGAAAAAGATTTTTCATTTCCTTTATCTCATTTTCTCGCACTTCACTTTCTCATATGACTTTTCCATTATTCAAACAGAGCTTAAGAGATTAAGGAAAGGAGAAAGGAGAGTAAAAAAGACATCAAAAAATAGAATAAAACGTGTCATGGATGATTACAAAGCCACAGCCACTTCATTAAGTGGATTTAAAGGGTTTGAGAACGGAGTGAAAGTAGTGAAAGTGTGAATATTCGTGTAATTTCAATGGTGTGTAGTTGAAAGGGTATTTTTTCAATTTTTCAATAAGTTAGAAATACTTTACCCTTACAATTAGGGGTATCAAAGGAAGTTTACAAAATGACCACACGCTAATTCTCTAGCTTTATATGTTGGAAAGAGGGGAGAGCAAGGTAGATGATAATAGTTAATCTCCCAAAAAATATACCTCCTCCAGGTAATAGTTAGATCATAGCAACTTCTTGTCTTCTATTACTTCTAACATAACCAACCAATTATTCGGAATATATTAACCATCTTTGGGCTTCGAACAATAGTACTAGCCAATTAGGTTGATCAATTACTAAACACAAACTAAGGGCTTGTTTAATAACTCCATTTAATGCTGAAAATTTAATTTATTTAGAACCTTTTGAATTCAACTTGTTCAATAACAAAATGCCTTCTCTCTTAATACATTAAACATTGCTTAATTTGTGTGCAAAATTTCAAGTGAAATTTTTTTATTGAATTTTCTAAATTGATAACACGTGATACGTATTATCCCTCTCATACATACAAAACACTCTCACACATGCTCTTAGACAAAGTATACATCTCCTCTCTTTTTCTTTAAAGCATTCACACAATCATAAATACTCATGCTTAAATACCACCTCTTGATGGTTTCATTATTTTCTCTCACACACATTTTTCTTTCTCTCTAATATATAAATGAAGGCAATCTTTAAAAAAAAAAAGACAAAATTATCATACTTGTGCTATATTTCCATTAGTTGCTAGACAAATATAACTTTATAAATTCAATAACTTAATACTTTTAGTACCTAATTTTCAAATATAAGAATTCAGATTTTAAACTTTAGTTTTATCAAACTAGGCTAAAACCCCATTTGACAAAACTAAAGTTTGAATTTTAAATTTTAAATTTTAAAATTTAAATGATAAAAGTATTAATTGTTGAATTGATAAAGTTATATATGTTTGATAAATAATTAAATTGAATCGTAAATTGAATATCTAACAATATGATAATATTACTTTCAAAGGCGTTGTGTATTTTTATATGAAAGCAAGAAAAGTGTGTATATGAGCCTGTTTTGGGGAAAATAATGTAACAATTGAAAGGTGGTTATTAAGTTTGTCCATTAGATAAGAAAGTGAGTGTTTGTAGATTTTAAAAAGAGAGAACTTGTTTATTTATACTTGAAAATATGTATGATAGATAAATTGTATGAAGGAGAGCGAGAGTTGCCTATGAGAGAGAAGCGTATATATCTATGAGAATGTGTGTGAGACTAAAAAAATGAGAGAACATGTGTATTATGTGTGATTATAGGTGACATACAGCATAGATGTGCATGTTTATGTGTGTAAGAGTATAAATGGTAAGTGAGTCTATTTGTTTGTTTGGATTGGGTTTTATTTCCCTAAATTTATTTGCTTACATCATCATTACAATTTCCAATACATCTTTTTACCTTCCCAATTACCTTTTTATCTCACATGCATCACATCACAAAAAGTACTACAGTAAAAATATCTCTAATAATTCACAATCCAAACAGACCATTATATATGTTCTTGTGTATGTTTGTGTGTGTAAGAGTATAAATGATAAGTGAGTCTATATATGTTCTTGTGTACATGACAATATATGTGCATGCATGTATACAAGTGTAAAGTGTCTTTGTGCGTATATGAGAGAGAGAACTATCAAGTGTGTGTGAATATATGATAGAAGAAAAAATCTAACTACATGTTTTAAGCATATGAGAAAAAATGTGCATGTGTTGGTATGTGAGCAAAAACTATTATGTGAGTAAGAAAAAAAGAGCAATAAAGCAAAGGGATAATTTTAGAAATCTCTCTTGAAGTTTTTGACAATTTTACTGAGCTTCTACGGGGTTTTAAAAGTTACAATTATTTCTCTTGCTTTTAATTTGACAATACTACCCTTAAACATTTTAATGAAATTCCCCTATTTGGCATGTTTATAGTAGGAATGAGTTCTAAAATTAATTTTTTTATTGTTTTTCCTTCTTATTGCTCTTTTATTTTTCGGTAACAAAACTATATAACTACCACTTTTGCCTTTTGTTTCTATTGTATCCAAATATAGATCTAGTGATATTTTTTGACAAGTTAACTTTAAATGTGATCCAGCATTTTGCATATATTTAGTTCACTCTCTCTTTGTGGATATCAAAATCAACAATAAATGTAAAAGAAATGGTTCAAAACCACTACCAAATTATGGTAATCCCACTATTGGAAAATTTCACAAACTTAAAAAAAATATTTCAACACTTTTTTTCTCTAACTTGTAAATATAAATCCCTTGTAAAATATCATCAGAAGTATCTTCTCATAGTGATAAAATTATTATTATAGTTATTTATCAAACAAGATAGATACACATGAAAAGTTTAGCACCAGTACCTTAATTATAATTGTGCTAGATAATCTTACAATTGTATAGATAAGTAAATTAAAATTTATTAAATAAGGGCATTTTAGGAAATTTATTTAAAAATTTGGCCAAGTTAATGCTATTTTAAGGTTTGTTTACTAAAAATATCAAATCAAGGAAGATATGTGTAATTTTATAAATCTCAGAGGAGTTCAATGAAATTGTTAAAAACCTTAAGAGAGGTTCTAAAACTATCCCTAAAACAAATTTGAGCCTTCGCAAGTGTGGTTATTTTAGCAACTTAAGTGAAAAATTTTCACTTAAAATTTTGAATACATATTGATAATGTGTAATCTAGTTGACGATAAGGCATTTCTTTTATCAATCAAACAGACCCTAAGACAATAAATATTTCTCAAGTTTTTGTTATGTTCATTCAAAAATTACTCATGAAGCAACCCATTTAAGAACACTGTCAATTTAAACACAATGTCCCCATGGAAAGCTTATACTAAATGTGTCATATGTAGGGTGCAAGTGATCCAAATAGCTCGCGAGCTACAAGCTATTGGGTTAGAAACTCGACCTAGGCTTGGTTTTGATCGATTTCGAGTCAAGTTCAAGCTACTCGAACAGCCAGTCAAGTCAAGTTCAAGATTAGTTTTCTGGAGCTCGAAAGGTCAACGAGTTTGTTCAAGTAATTAGATATATATTTATTTTATATATTATATATTAATGAATTTACTATTTTAGGTATTCAAGTTAGATAATTTATGACATTTTATCCATTCCGGGTAACTTGGACATTTCATAAATGAAAATTTGTAACTCTAAAAAATCCTAAAGGGGAAAATTGTGCTTCATTCTCATTCAAATTTCTTCATTTCACTCAGAGTTTCAAACCCTTCTCTTCAACAATCGCTTCTCCATCTTCTTCTCTTCATTTCGCGAATTGTAGCTCCATCTTCTTCTCTTCAATACTTAACTCGCAAAGCGTAACTCATCTTCTTTTTTAGCAACTCGAATTTGCAGTGTACACTTGGTAGCTGGTGGCAAGTGACTTCAACTTTAGTCGAAGAGAGAGCGATAGAATCTTCCATCCTAAATGAGACTGAGCCATTGAGACACTTTCACCACTTGAGTTCATACATACTAAGGTAAGTTCTTATTTATTAAATTTGCAAACCATAAACTAAAATGGATGAAATTGGAGAAATTTTTGGCAATGAAAACCCTAAATGCAAATTAGGGGTTTCTAATGTAGAGAGTATTACATTGTTGGGAATTGAGGAGGAGTGAGAAGTGCTAAGACAATTGAGATAGGAGCTAAAAATTGGTTGTGAAAGATGCAAACTAGTGTCTCAACAAGCTGTTCAAGTTTTAGGCCCAATGGCACCAAATGGCACCAAATATGTTTGTTAATTTCTTCACATTTATTTCACTATATCTCATAGATATTGGATTGTATTTGCTATCATGTTTATTGGCATGTCTTTGTTGCTCTTGTTAGTTGGAATTTGCTGTTTTTCACATTTAACATAGCTATTGTTTCTACTTGGAATCTGGAGTAGTGTAGACAATAGAGTAGACTGATCTTTACATGGCCATGGATTGGAACTTCCAATTTGGAGTGTTGGTGTGAAACTGTGAATTTTCTGTTATTTTTGCTATTTCCCTTGAACCTAAAATTTTTGGTACATTTATGGATTATTTGAAGTTTGTTTCCTTTGTTGATGGGAATGAACCTTCTACTGTTTCTATTGTTTACTATTTTGGTGTGAATTTTTTGGTACTACATTGGATTGGAAGTTTTGTTTATGAATGGATGAAAGGCCTGAAACAAATTGATTCTAGAGCTTATGAAGTTGTATAGTAGCAATTGTAGAATGCAAATTGCTTCTGGAAAAATTTTATTGACCTTGAGTACCTTCGAGCCCTCGAGCTCGATTGGGCTCAATCTGAAACTCAAGCACAATCGAGTTAAGTCTCGAGCTCCGCAAATATGTTGTTGAGTCAAATTCAAGCTTGCGAATTATGACTCGTTCGAACTTAAGTTTGAGCTCGAATAAGGTACCCATACTTTGAGTTCGAGTATAGCACTACTCGAACTCGATTTGGCCCAGATTCACCTCTAGTCATATGTGGTTCAATTAAATTGGAAACATCGTTAGAAATCTCTTGGTTAACTTTTTTGACCTGATGCTATCTATTTGCTCATTATTCGCCCAAGCAACTGTGGAAGAGAAATTTGAAATATTATTTGGAATAATTACTGTAATACTTTTTGAGTTGTGATATATGTGAGATAAAAAGGTGATTCAGAATAAAAGAAAGTGGATTGGAAAATGTGTTTATAATGCAAGCGAAATATTATTTGAGATAATATGTTATCCAAACACTCCTATCATTTCTCCAAACAAAAGCAAAAGCAGTAGCTACAAAACTTAGTTTAATGATCTTGACCAATTAGAAGTTAATCCAAATTTTTTAGATTTTCTATCCACAATTTAAATTTCATAATCATCTTTTCTAATGAATATAATTCATCATAATAAATTTAGGGTATGTTTGGTTCCCCATGGAATTAGGGTTTAGAATTGGAATTGGGTCCCAAAATCCAAATCTGTTGTTTGGATACTGCTTCACTCAGAGAATTAGAATTGAATCTGAATTCTATAGAAGTCTAATTCCATGAATTGAATTCTTTACCAGACCAAAAGAATTCTAATTCCAATTCCACAACTAAACGGGTCCATAAGCGGATCTAGTATGGATCAAAAATTAAAATCGGGTCAAGGATATTGGCACCCCTCTCTTCCTATCTAACTCACCGTTTTTCCTCAGCCGCTAGTGCTCTGCTCTCCACCATCACTTCCACCTGCAACCCTAATATTTTCGTATTAGAGAAGTGGACGGTAGAGAAAGGAGCCATTATGGCTAAATCTTTCTAGTCTTGAGATTCACTACTGTCAAAGATTAACCATGATTCCGACCCGAGGGATTGAGGTTCATTGGTTCACTCAAAAAGTGTTGGCAATCCATGAAGAATTTCAGAACAGGGTTCGAGGAGAGGATTTCGACAAAATCTGCCACAATATTCCTTCAGTAAGGATCCTTCCACCTCTAAATCGTATTTTGATACAGATACGTCTTGAACAAAAGCTTTAATTCTGGAAGCCTTTAATTCAGTGATGTAATTTTCTCCGCCTTCTTCTATTTCCCATTGTTTTTGTTTAACTCCATTTTATAGCTTCATATATCAGAATATATAGTGAGTACTACACTTTTTATCATTTACCTGCTCCTTCCTTCCTACTCGAATCCATGTTCTGAATACTGTGAGATCTAAGCTGCTTTTCGTATTTACTACTGCAGATGATGCCAAAGAATCTGTAAAGAAGGGAATTCGCTTGAGGTGAAAACCTTCTGAAGTTTTTTGACCATGGGCTTATTTTTTGCTTATCTCTGTTGCAGATTGCTGTTAGTTATCTTGATAATTGATATTTTAACCTTTCTGGTCAAGTTGTGCATTTCTTAATGATTGAAGGCCTGCTTTTGTTTCTGTTTCCTCTCACTAATTTGTTCTATTGTGACTGGAGTGGGTTTGAATTCAGTTAGTTAAATCGAGTCCAAGTTGCTTCCTCTCACTAATTGAATTGAGGGTTGATATCAAAGTGGGTGGCATATGATTCTAGGTAGTCAATGAATTGTTTCTTGGTGGCGTAATCAGGGTAATAATCAGGGAAGGGGAACTTATTAGCTATCCCGAATAACAAGACAGAAATGAAACCATATCCATTTTATCTTTCATATCCATTTCTGTTCAGGTGGACTTGTTCTAGTTTTGTTTGGCTCATTTCTTGTCTTGTTCATCAGATGTCTAATGACAAAAGAAGTTCCTTTGCACCTGTTTCAATTCTAATTCTATAAAACCAAACGCACCCTAAGGGTGCAAAGGAACTTCAGTAATTATTTCTAAAACATAATGTCCGACTCATCTTTTTATATTTCTAATTACTTTTTTATCTCACATACATCACATCACAAAAAAATGCTACAGTAATTATTCTAAATAATATTTCAAATAACACTCTATCCAAACAAATGAGTATTTAATAATTATCATATTTGAAGAAAATATTTAACCGAACAAAAAAATATAATAAAAACAAATATAGTCCTTGGAAAAAAATTTCAAGGAAAACAATTTGACTAAGAAAAGATAGTATTGTGTCAAAGGGACTCTAATTGGCCAAAATTTTATGTTGACAAAAGTTTGTTGTCCTTCTAAGCAATTTTGTCCAAGTATAAGAAAACAAAATAAGTGTATAGGCCATAAAAGGTCAATTCACAAAAAGTTTCAGAGGTTCTGTTCTAATTATCATAACTTGTGTTAAAGGTACACTCATGTGTGTGAAATTTAAGAATAAATTAATTTTTATGAAATTTTGTTTAATGAATTGATAGTTATTTTGATAGTTATCTCAATTAGTAGTTATCTTGATAATTAAAGATTAATAGATAAAGTTAACACCAAATTAACTATATAGATAACATGACGTGGAGTAATTTCCAGAAAAATATCCCGCTCCAATTTCACAAACTGAAAATTCAAAATTTCGCAAATCCCACGTCACCCACTAAACTTCAAAATCGAAAATCGAAAATCGAAAATCGAAAATCCACCCGGGTAGTGAGCTCAAAAGCCTCAACACGTGGTGGATAATCATTGGATGATTAGCACCTCACGCAGATCTCTATCTGCTCTATGCGTAAAAGCTCTAATATTCACCGTTCATTTTGCTTTCGAATCCAACGGTCCATGTATCCCCCTCCTTACGCAAAAAATTTCAAAACCCACCGCCAAAAAGTTCCAGGCTCCAGTCCCCACTACTATATAAATTCCCCAACTCCCAGCTTCATTTTCGCACCCTCTAATTCGCAGACTAATTTCTCACAAATCTTCACATACTGACGCACTATCTCTCTTAAATCGTTTTCATTGTATTTTTAACTCGTATCAATGGCGCGTACGAAGCAGACTGCAAGGAAGTCCACCGGAGGAAAGGCCCCAAGGAAGCAGCTGGCCACCAAGGCGGCGAGGAAATCAGCTCCGGCAACCGGAGGAGTGAAGAAGCCCCATCGCTTCCGTCCAGGAACGGTGGCTTTGAGAGAGATCAGGAAGTACCAGAAGAGTACCGAGCTGTTGATCCGGAAGCTTCCATTTCAGAGGCTTGTGAGGGAAATCGCTCAGGATTTCAAGACTGATTTGAGGTTCCAGAGCAGTGCTGTGGCGGCGTTGCAGGAGGCTGCCGAGGCTTACCTTGTTGGACTGTTCGAGGATACAAATCTGTGCGCCATTCATGCCAAGAGAGTCACTATTATGCCCAAGGATATCCAGCTTGCTAGGAGAATTAGGGGTGAGAGGGCTTAAAATTATACTAGATAATTTAGAAATTCTGATGTTTTCATCAGGACTTCTTGTTAGTGTGTGTCTGGGAGTGTAGGGTTAGGGTTTTTGGGGGGCGATTATGTAAATCGATAGGGTATCGTTGGAGGATTGTGTAATGGTGGTGTGTTAGTTTTACGAATTTCAATCAAATGGAAGTTTAATTTTCCTCTCTATTTCTTCTGTTTATGAATTATTAATTATTGCCATTAACTTTAATTTGTTCAGTCGGTTGCTCTTTCTGGAATAATTTTGTTGCATTGAAATTCACGTCCAAGGACTATTGCTGTGAATGCTGATGTCCATGGCTTGTAATCAGTCTGGCATATATGGAAGAACTTTTATGGCAAAGCAAATTCACTCGTGCTTATAGAACCAATGCAGGGTTGTTTGCTCAAATCCAACACCAGAAAGGCCACGCTAAATTGGATCGCTACTGCACTTCATAACTCAGAACGTCGATGCAGGGATGAATGCAGTAAGAAACACAAACCAACAGAGCCAGAAAATTTTCCTCAAACAGAAAGAAATGCATTACCAAAATCTTACCAAAAGCTCAGACGTGTATGAATGAAACATAACACGGTAAGGGGGAGGCTTACTGCTAATCAGTACATACCAAAATCTTGAGTTTCTTGAGTAAATTATCAAGATAAAAATTGTAAAAACTGACTCTGGGAACAAGGTGGATCATCAAAGCAAGCTGTCTGTTCGTGTGGGCAACCTCCTGAAGAAATTTAGGGGCAATGCAGGAAGCTCTTCACGGAATGCTGGATGCCTCATCAAATAAAATCCCACAGCAACAACCAGAGCTTTAGATGGAATGATGTAAACTACAAGAGAAGCAACCAAACAGAAGATAAGAAACAGGCCAGTAGCTCTTGGGTCTCGCCAACTAAGCAGACTATAAAACCTTTCCCCTTGAGTTGCCAAGTCACCAACAACAGTCTGCACCCTCGAACCAATGCTTCTTATGCGATCATATCTCATTCTGAGGACATCTGAATGCCGGGATGTTGGAAAAGTATCAAACTCTTCATCAAGTTCATCAGGATGAGCTCTATCAGCTTGAGACAATTTGATATCCATATGAGGAGGATACCTTGGCCTCCCTCGGTAATTGCAAATCCCAACCAGAAAAAGGAAGAGAAAACTACAGCTCAGAATAATCTGGGGAAAAGCTACAAAGATTAACAGCAGGATGTGAACCAGAATTGTGGCAAAAGGATTCTTCCAAGTGCATATCCCATTGAACCATTGCAGAAATGCTACAATTCCAGACATAGCAGATGCAATCCTGTAGTGATTCGCTTTACATCTTCTCACACTCCACATATTTGAACCCACATCAAGCATGTATTCCACCACCTCCCTTCTTAATGGTGGCTCTGCACGGCTCATCCTCAATGAGACAATTTGAGTAGCTTGATGCCTTAAATTATCAGTCTGATAACGAGTAAGTGGATGAAGGTAATGCAAAATTGGCAACAGAGGCTGGCTGTACATTTGGAGCGTGTTCAATAAAGATGAACAAGAGAACCTCACTGCTAATTGAATTTCGCCCATCTTTTTCACCCCAGAAGGTAACAACACTATAAGGGGGTATGAATGTGTGTACACACGATTAGTTTCAAGTGTTGACAAACGAATTCTTACCTTCCCAATTCTTGAATCCTTTACTCCACCTCCCCTATCTGCTCCTTGCAAATGACAATTATCAAATACACCAATAGTGATAACTGTGCAAGGATCAAAAACCTCCCATGTATATTGCTCATTCCACTTGGGATTCAAACTGTTCAAAATGGTCCTGGTCCTGATCCATTTCTGCCCATATTTAGCTACACAGTAAGCATCAGTGGTTCCATGGCCATCCTTAGTCTTTGTTGATGACAATCCTTGGGCACTCAAGATCCCCAATTCAAGTAATCCAATTGCAGGCTTCCAAAGCTGCTTAGCTGATGCCCTTAGATCGCTACTGTAATTAGTTAGTTCATCAAGAACATGGTATCCACCATCCAAAGAAATCCTCAGATGAACCTTGCTATTTAGTTTTACCAAATTCCTGTGTCCATTTTCAGAAACAACATGCTTCTCAAGGCCATACCACCTATTAATTGGTGTTCTCAAATCAATCCTTCTCTCCACCCCACGTAAAGGAATCAAACAGTTCCCGAGAACAACATCCTTGTTTGGTGCTACTTTCTCCTCCACGCTCAAAGCCAACTGCTCCTCGAAAGGCTCTGCTGCAACAAACATCAAGTCCTCATTCCATAATGGACATGTACTTTTGCTTTGTGAAATCTTAGTTCTCAGAAACATATTTCCAAGTGCAACCTTCACAAAGATATCTGGTTGCTGCCTATTCTTATCAGAAAGCTGCAACTCTTGAGCCTCAATAACATTAACTCTAAGATACCAAAGCCTGGGAGATAAATAAACTTTGGATCTAATATTTGCTATTCCGTCGCCACTAACTGCAGTTGTAGCATCCAAATGCCAAGCTTCTGGGAATGCCTCATCAGCTTGTGTCCCGATCCAAACAGCTAGCATCATCTCTCCTCTCACCTTATCCCCCCTCCTATTCTCTAATGTGTACCATTGTGGTGCCAAAGGACTATCAGGTGGAACTCTTTTTGGAACGTCCATCACATCTAAAACAACCATTCCAATTAAATCATCTCCATTCCTGTTTTTGTCCCTCACTAAAACCTCCACTACTGGGGCTTGAATCCTATCACTCAGGAATGCAAAAACTTGGTTCCATTCAGGATTAGACACATTTTTCAAATGCTTAGTCTCACTTCTAAGATTTCCAAGTTTTACTTCAACAAAGGAATCAGGAGTACCATTACCATCTTTCGTAGGCAATTCTTTGGCCTTAACCACCCTCACGAAAAGGTAATGCATTTGCTCCACAAGATCAAAAGCAGTTCCCACCTTGTCATTTCCAGATCCTCTTCCTCCGCCAAGAGCTGGTGAGGTCTCTCTGATATCAAAATCCTCGCTCGGGATTGAATTTTGATTGGCATTGCGTGTCTGGTTTTGGCTCCCTTTCTGATTGTTTTTGGGTGGCATTGTCACTGCAAAGACAGAAAATGAGGAGTTCTTAGAAAGAATCAGCAGCAGCTACTGCTGTTATGTATAAGCTATATCATATTGTACCACGTGCTACATTGATGCGATGAGGTATTTAGTAACATTCCTCTTTTTCTGGAAAAAGTTTTCTAGAACCTAACATCTTATATGTGCATATGTACCAGGCAAGGATTAACATCGTTTGTAAGGTGTGATATATGAAGTACACGGACTTGATACTCACCTGCATCCATAGGCCAGTTGCCAATCCTCCACCAATAAAAGAATTAAAAAGGAAAAGATGAGCATGGAAACCAAAAAACATAAAGTTGGATTTTCCAATTTGTTGAACTTTTTTATATGCTTTTTTTAAAAATATGAATCCCTTTTTTCCACATTAATTGTTTTTTCAAGAAAAATTTCTCTGAACTTAAACATTTATGAGGCATACACGATTTTGTATTAGAATGCATGGCTTCTTATTTAACCTTTGTCTGAGCAATTAACCCCTGAATCTCTCCCCAACTTGATGAGAGACTAATGTCTCCCACTCATGTTTCAGTTACTTGCCAGTTGCCAGACAAAATCACAGTACAGAGATCTCTCTTTCTCTGTCCATGTACACAAATTCTCGAAAATTTAAGATGACCCCTTAATTAGCAGTAGTAAACATCCTCATAATCTCTGCCAGATCTTACCAGTACAAAACTTCCTTGATTAGCTTCGTTTCTGTTTATTATGTCATTCATTTTGAATTTGAACTCTATTAGCCTTCTTAAAACAAATCTGTTCACAAATCCTGGAATTTCTCCCCTTATCACGGTCTCTCTATCTCAAATCTTTTTAACGTTAACTTATTCAAAATCATAAACTTCTCCTACATCGGTTAGACCCTTGAAATATATCTATTTCCACGATCTAATTTTTCATTTTTTTTTTTATAGTTTCTCCACCATTGATTCTGATAACTCTTTCTTGCCTTCTTCGTATCTGCTTCACTCTTTTGTGTCTCATGGTAAAGCCTAATTCTTTGTCATGCTATTTTTAGCTTTATACTACCATTTTCCTAAACAATTTTCTGTATCTATCCTGAGTTCCACGTTCATTTGTATCCTAAATATACAGGCAAGCAAAGCAAGTTATGAACATCAGAACATGGTATCTAGAATAGAAGCCATAAATGCAGTAGAAAAAACCATGTCCGCCTATAAAATTCCTGGGCTCTGACTATTTTAGGAAGTTTTTGACAGTTTTCTGGCAGAATCCAGAAAATCCATGATGTAAACATCTTAAAAAGCGCAAAAATCTTCAACATGCAGAGGACTTTAGATGGGATGAACAAGAGAAATCTTATACAAGAATCAGATTTTTCTTCTAAAAATGCAAGCCTAGGTCTTAAGAATGAACAACAAAGAAACATAAATAGAAAATCATACAGTACGTGGCGCTGCACTACTATCACATTGTGGCTCTGTGCTAATGCATACGCAGAGAAAAGAATTTACCGTCAAGGAAAGAGTACGAAGATGAACCATCAAAAATGGCAACGCTTCCTCTGTTCTGCGCTAGAAGGACAGATATTTATGAAAGGGGGAGTGAGCAAAACTGCGGTTTTTGTCTGATCATTTCAGCATTTTTTCTGTAACCAAAGCATGCTATAAGACTTGGTGTCTCTATTGAGAACAGAGAGTAAGAAATATGAAAACAGAGAGTAAGAAAAGGTGAGGCTTTTTTATCTGGGATTATATAAAGATTTCTCCTGATTTCTTGCAAACATTTTGGTGACTTTATTTACAAGAAAGGCGAAAAGGGTAGGAAGGAAAGGACGTTAGAGTCACTACCCAGTGAGAGTGTGCTCTGGCGTGGTTTGCTGTTTGTTTGTTAGCAGCGGCCTGCCCCTTACCCCCGACTGTCATGCTATGGTATAAATTTTTTTTTTTGTCTTTTCCTTCGGTGTTGTTTCTGGATAGGATCTTTTACTGCAGGTTAAAGGGAATGCTTGGCAGTTGGTACAACTTACCTGCAGACGAGAGAGTGGAGTGGCGAAAACTGAAAAAGCTGAGCCAAGTTCCAGCTTTGCAGATTTGTTGTTGGAGTGGTGAATACTGAAGAGAAGAAAGTGGAATGGTGAATGGTTCTGAAGCAGTGGAACGGTGAATACTGATGGATATGGTATGATGTTTGTTTAATGTTGCGAAGAAGTGGAGTTGCTATAGCAAGTTGGGCAATTTCGCTGCTAGTTTTCCAGTATCAGTTTGTGATATCCTACCACATTTATATTTGTTTTTGAATAACATTTTTATATACTATAGTGTATAAATTTTTTTACGCTAATAAATTTAGGTCATATAACGTATATGAATTCAAATTTAAATTTCAAATTATACACATATACGATGTATTCAAAGTTACTAATATTAAAAAAATCACAACAATGTCAATGCAAATTGGGCTGTTTGGTAACGTTCTCAATTCCACTGTTTTGCTATAAACGAAAAATTTTGGTAGAGATTGGGGAATTAAAGATTTAGAGGTTGAGTTATTAAAGATTTTCAGTTCAAGTGTCACTAATTTACGAGATTAAGTGTAAATGTTTGTTGGTTTTCATTTCACTATTTGTGAATTAACATTTTCTATAGTAATCTTATAAATTAATTATGTAAAAGAATGGGGATGTAATATTGCTTCTTTCCACTCATATATATATATATAGCAACCTCTTTTTTTGCCAAGTGTATAGTCTTTTACTTTGACAAGTGTCAGTTTCTATTTGTGGTTGAATTTTTGCTTCACTATTTTTTTTGGTTAATCAAAAGTTATATATATCTCTCCTCTAAGTTCTTCTTTTCTTTCTCTTTCTACTTAATTACTAATATTATTTTCTTACTATTTTTTTAGATTATTATTGTTGACCATTGAGAGGTATCGCAACAATCAACTGATTTATACTGTTACTTCCTATTCCATCAATTTTAACTCTTTCATCCAGTATTTTGCTTTTTTTTTTTCTTTTTTTCCTTCATCCTAATTTTTCTCTGCCTTTCCTCGTTCCGCTCAATCAATGAATTTTTTCTTTTTTCCTCTATAATTAATTGAATGTATGTTTTTCTTGCATGGGAATGGATATTTCTTTTATTCCATTGTTCAAAAATCATGTTTCATAGGAGAAACATAGACAATAGACCTTTTACCTCCGCTACTCCTACTGTTTGGTATATTCCATTTTCTTTTTATTCCTATTCTTCCTTCGTTTCATGCTGCCAAATATGGACTTAAAATTTTTTTATTAACTGTATTTTATTTAGCCTTTATTATTTTTCTTTTTTTGCCTCTTTATTCTATTACCTTGGTTTATTTATTTATTTTGGCTCGATCTCCTTGATAGTAATTAAGCCTTCCATTATTTTGGTTCTGCAAATTGATTTTCCTCTTGTGCGGTTTGTCTTAAATCTAAATGCAAAATTTATTTTTTGCAATTCTAATGTTTTAGTTCCTTTTTAATGCATAATTGATCTTGCACTTCTTTTACTTATTCTTTGGTACTGAATTTTTGTACCCTTTTTATGCATTGAAAAGCCTTCCATTCAACTTTCTCGCAAGTTTTATTGTGAATTTGTCAGATAGAAGGTTTTACATGACAGCGTCTTGTTTGAAAAAGAAATAGTGGTGAAATTTTATGCATTTGTAATTATAATAGCATTATACTTGAGTTTTATGAAGCATGTATCATTTATGTTAATATTGAACCGGTTTTGCATTTCTCAGGCATGTGCTTGGTTTTTGAATTCTTTGCTATTATTTGTCCATACAATACAGTATATATCTCTATTGTATCACAATAAGCAAGTTGGAGCAAACTGTTGGAACATTCCACTAAAGATAAAACTTTTTTAGGCTCATTTTTTGAAAATTATAATTTATTTTTATTTGAAAGCAAATTATAGTGTAATGAATTTTAGCCATAATTTTATAGTCGGGCTTAGATTGTGCTTGCACAGCCTGGTTCCTTCTAGTATATATACATATATGAAATTAACTATTTTAATCACAATGTTTTTCACTCCTATGTAGCATGCTTAATTGAAGAGAATTAACAAGTTATGAGTCACTTGGATTTTACCTATACCGAATCCTTTTTGGATTATATTATGTATTTAAAAATTATCTCTAATTTTAAAGTAGGAGTAACTTTAAAAAGAACTAATCTTATCTTAATGATATATCTGTTTTCTATCAAATTATTACAATGATTATATTATATGTTTAAAATTATCTTTAATTTTAAAATATCTTTAAAAAATAACCAATCTTATTTTAATGATATCTGAATTCTATCAAATTATTACATAGAAGTATAGTAAAACCTTTTTAAATCACA
The DNA here is from genome assembly GCF_003713205.1 of Coffea eugenioides. Classification (NCBI taxonomy): domain Eukaryota; kingdom Viridiplantae; phylum Streptophyta; class Magnoliopsida; order Gentianales; family Rubiaceae; genus Coffea; species Coffea eugenioides. Next base: position 31,035,741 of record NC_040036.1, on the reverse strand, counting down.
ATTATTGAAATTTTATATATTCTATAAATTACTTCCTTTCACTACTATATCATTGATTAGTATTCAAATTATTCGTCATCTCTTTTTAATTTTGAATTAATTTAGTGTAAAAAAGAAAATTAACTATTATACCGATAGATTTACCAATACTATTGAAAATTGAATATTTATTGATGAAAAAAATGGATTAATGGATATTTTTCTACTTAATTAACTATGAATATATAATTCTAGATTTATGGTCATTATAAAAATTTAAATTATCTAAAAGAATATTTATAAAAAAGAATATCTACCAAAATTTGGATATGGGGTACATTATTTGATGTATACTATCATATTATAGTGAAAGTATGTAAACAAATTTTTAAAATTAGTAAATAATTGAACATTTAAAATACATTAATTTTTTAAAATTAATATGAATGAACACGTAGAACTGTTGTTAATTTTTATATTAAAATTATTCATATTTGTATAAATTAACAATAAATAAAAAAAAACCATTCTAAGGTACAGGTAAAATTCTAGTAGAACTTGAAAGGAATTAAGTTTCGAAGCTTGAATTGGTGTTTAGCTCGATTGAGTCTGTCACTTTGAAAATTTAACTTGATTAATCATTGGTTAAATATATTGTGCTAAAAGTTCACTCCATTATTTATCGTATAATTCCTTACATTTTTTTGGTTTTCTGTTATCTGCTATATAGGCAAATGCTTGCTTAATTAGTACTAATGTGACATAAAACAAATGAATATTTTGCACCATGCATCTTCTTAAAACAATTGAATATTTTGTAATAAAAGCAAATATTTCCTTAATACAATAAACTAATAATTGCAATTTTCGTCTCTCTTCTTTAACATGTGCGATGAGCTTTTATAAAAATCTTTTGGTAAATTTTATCTTTTTATAGAAAAAAACTGCACCCCAACCAAAGAAAAAAAATCTCAAATAGAATACTTATCGACTTGTAGTAATTTTTATTCTTAAATTAGACATGTATCAGTATGACAAATGGGGAAAAAAACACCAAAAAAATTAACTTTTTTAATATGTAAATCAGCAAATTCTTAAGAAAAAAAATCAGCAAATTCTTTATACTAGTCAAATAAAATGGCCAAAAAAAAAAAAGAAGAAAAACTTTCTTCATCTGGATAAAGCGATAAACCCTTGTCCTCTGTTCAATCTTTTAGCACTCCCCATTTTTCCAAGCTTCATTTCTTCAGAATTGAACCCTGCCCAGAAGAGAATAATGAACACTATGTCATCCGCTTGTGTATTTTCCCCAGCTCCAAATCTCCTCCAAATCCCCTCTTCAAAACTCATCAAAACCCATTTCTCAAGACTCAATTTTAACGGCCTTAAACCCCTTAAAACCACTCTCAAATTCACTTTCCATTCACCCCAAACAACCAGAGAGCAGCAGCCCACAAGACTAAATGCTGTTGCTGAAGAAGAAAGTGAAACAGCCTCAGTTGCCACAGCTGCAGACCCTTCTTCTGAGGCTGCAAGAAGGCTTTATGTTGGGAATATTCCTCGGACTGTCACCAACGACGAGCTTAAAAGGATTGTTGAAGAACATGGTGCTGTTGAGAAGGCCGAGGTACTTCAGTGATTCAAGAATTTAAAGATCAATTTTCATCGTGGTTGAATTATGTTTTGTCGGGATTTAAGGTGTTTATTTGTAGTTGGTTGTGTTGGAAAATTTAGCTTTAATTCCGGGATGATGGAAGAAATGGGTCTTATATGAACTAAGATAGCAAATTATGGGTTTTTTGCTGGTTCAATAACGGTGAAATTTGAGGTGTTCGTGGTTTACTTTTGTTGTATTGTAGGTTTAGTTCTGGGCTGAAAGAGAGAAATTTGTTGTAGCCAAGGAAGTTGTTATACTACTACTTGGTTAGTTGATTGGTTTTATTTCCTCCATTATTGTTAATTTTATTCATAATTAGATAAATATATTGTCTTGTGGAAATTGATATTTCTGTTTGCTTCAAGCATGGCACTGAACTGCATTAAATTGGCTTTTGCTTAGTGAATCAATACCGAAACTTAGTTGTGCCTTTTCTTCTCCTTCAAATCAATCCTTTCACAGGATTTTGAACTATAAAACCTGCCCTAACTTACTGCTCCATGATAGCTAGTTGAAATGTCCTATATTTCCTCAACCCTTATACTGTGCGCATGGTTCCCGAACTATACAGAATCTTTTCGATTCTGATCATATACATTATCTGATGATCTAGATATTCTTGGCACTTTATTAATTTCAAGGCCAAGAAGAACGAGGAATTTAGGACCCAGACTATCCCACAAGATTTCAGGACTAAAACAAAATTGACATTGAATTAGTGCTATTCTATATCTATGGCAAATTGTCCAAGATCGTTGATCGCAGCAAGAGATTTTACACGTTTAAAAGCATCCTGCAATAATAATATGTTGTAGTAGTGCTACTTTCCCATATGTCTTGTTTGAGTTTTTGGTTTCTCTCCTTAAAACTCTTCAGAATGTATTGAGATCTATATTAGCCTAAGATGCCCACCAGGAAGCCTACACATCAAGACTTGTGAGATTGATTATCCGTAAGGTCAACAAGAAAGTTGGAGAATTTGCAGTCACATGTTTTTAGGGGCAATAGAGTTTGATAAGAAGCTACCGAATTAATTCCATACTTTCCCCGTATTGACAGGTGATGTATGACAAGTGGTCTGGAAGGAGCCGGCGATTTGCATTTGTGACAATGAAGACTGTTGAGGATGCAAATGCAGCTATTGTAAAGCTCAATGAAACAGTAAGATTTGCTTTTAGATGTTATTTATGCAAGTACAATAAGTTTTTGGAGTTCCAAAATTCCAAGCGTGTTAATTCCTATGAACGTTCTATTGATTAGATTTTACTTATTTGATCTTCTTTACTCTGCAGGAAATTGGTGGGCGTAAAATCAAAGTAAATATTACTGAAAAGCCATTGCAAACTTTGGATTCGTCACTTCTTAAAGCCGAAGAATCCCAGTTCATTGACAGTCCACACAAAGTTTATGTGGGTAATCTTGCAAAGGATGTAACCACAGATAAATTAAAAAACTTATTTGCTGAGAAGGGTAAGGTACTTAGTGCTAAAGTATCACGGGTTCCTGGGACTTCTAAGTCCAGTGGTTATGGATTTGTTACATTCTCTTCAGAAGAGGAAGTAGAAGCTGCCATTTCATCTCTGAATAATGAGGTAAACTATTTGCCTTAGTCAAGAGTATATGGATCTTTATATATGGGCAGAATTCCACCTTTTCACCCTAATAAGTAGAACTATTCCTTGATGTAATGTACTAATCTGAAATGATATTGCACTTTCATCCGGTTCAATCATTAGATTTTTGTTAATGTCCTCCGTAAAGTATCAATTACATTATTATTTCACCTGTGGTGTCGTTGGTACAGTGCTATTGAACTGAACTAGCCCACTCCCTTGTCTTTCCGTTAGTGAATCAGAAATGTTTTGATAGCACTGGAATTTTGTGTTACAGCCATGCCATACCTCTTATGTTCTTATAAAAAGTATGGATATCCCATTTTACTAACTAATTAAGGTGATTCTTTAAGCAACACTGCAGCACATAAGCAATTTCCAGAAACGTCATGTTTATCTTCATGCATATTCCTTCTCTTTGCATCATTTGGCTCGCCTTTTATTTAACACAGACATGATCTAGTATAACAGATTTCATGTTTATAAGACCACGTGAAGCTTTTGACTTAATTCGTGGATGACTTGATGCCTAGAAGTAGAAGACAGTAAGAAAATAAAACTAGCCATCAGTCCAAATGCACTGACTTCTTAAATTTCTTCAGCCTTTTCAGACAGAAGTTTGTCTCTTTGTTCTGTTGAACTCTCATCCATGGTTGTGTGAAAGTCTCACTTCCCTCACTTATTTGTTGCAGATTCTCGAGGGACAGAGGATTCGTGTAAATAAAGCTTAGATAGGGTGCGGAAACCTGTGCAGTGCATTTTTGTTCTCTAACTAAAGCAATGGAGAACCAGAACGTTCTTTGTGGAACAAAACCAAGGCTGGAGTTAACTGTGTAAAAACAGTGCTATATATATTTGAGACCTTATAGATTTATTTTACATGCCCCATTGGCTTTAGATGTAGGTTTAGCTACTGGGTTTTCCACCATATTTTGTTGTGGTGGTAATTCATAACGTTTTATTCTGTCACATGTTGATGTGTATGTGAAATTTAAAATCCTCATTGAGTGGGGTCTGAGGTAAAGAGAAACAGAAAATTTCTCGAAGGCTTCTGTGCTGTGGCTAGTGCCTGAATATTTCCTGGCTTGGACGACTTGGTGAAGAGAAAACCAAGGCCTGAGTTAAATAGTATCACCTGCTGTGTTGGCACTCAGGAGACTACTTTTGCAAAATGGACTGGTGACAAAATCGTTTACAGGAACTTGTGAATGGCCCTTAATTCAGAAAGGAAACATGTCTCATTGGCACAAATATTCTTCATGCAGTTGTATTGCCAATTCGGTGCACTAAATCATCTCTCTTACCAGGTTGCTTGTGACTTATGTGGCATGATATACTTCTCTCGTATCCCCCAGTCCTCAGTAGACTGCAAAGCACTGGTGTTGCTAAACTCAAAATAAGCTGCTTTTACTATAACCTAAACGAGAATGAGTCATTCATTGAGCATGGCCTTTTTTGTAGATTGAAGTCAGACTAAATATAAATTAGACTACTGTCATCCTCAATAGGAAGAGTTGAGTTCAGAATCTCACTCTTAAGGGCCTCAACCTTAGCTGTTTCCTAATACTGTATGGGTCTCATCAGCAAGGCGCAAAGGAAAATTATATATATATATATATGTATGTATGTATGTATATATGGGCTTGTGTGTATTTTTACTTAGAGGCTATTTGAAATTGATAATCCAACCATTCCAATATCATTGAAAATACATTTGACGAAAAAGAAAAAGGAAAATACCAAAAAACTTCTTGTGATTTGCTAAATGTTCAATTTAACTCCATCTGATTTGAAATCTACAGTATAGCTCCCTGTGATTTTAACTAAATTAAAAATCGGACGGAAATCATCCGACCTAAAGGTTATATGTGAAATGTCAATATTGCCCCTATATAAATGAACTCCTTATGGTTTGTTAAAAGTTTAATTTAACTCGATCTAATTTGAAAAGTTACACTATAACTCTATGCAGTTTCGACTAAATTGAAATTGAATTGAAAGCATCTCACATATAGTAGGGGCAATATTTGACATTTCATATACAATCGTTAGATTGGATGCTTTCTATCCAATTTTTAATTTGATCGAAATTATGGGAAATTATAGTGTAGATTTCTAAATCAGAGAGAGTTAAATTAAACATTTGTCAAACAACAGGAAGTTTTGTGGTATTTTATCCAAAAAAATCACTAAAAATATCATAAACAAATTAAGCACCCTTCAACAAAAGAATAAAATTGAACTGCCGAACTATTATGTATCTTTTATTATTATTATTATTATTTACCTAAAAGCGATTTACAATCAATAATCAAATCAATCTAGTATCTCACCGGAGTTTTAAGTAAATTATTTAGGACATTAAATATCTATCTCAAATCAAAGGTTAAAAAATTTTCTACAAGTTTACAACTAATATATAATGGTTACATATCCTTCTTTCTTATTCCACCACCTAATCAAATCACAATTGTTTTTTTCATTTAAAAATAGGAAAGCAAGAGAGGTTTCCCACTTTCTAATTTTTTCTATAGTAATCTGGGCACATTCGCCGGATTTCCAACTCGCCTCTGCGGCGTCGTTTCTCAGACCTGTCCTTTGGACGTCGTGCTAAACAAGCTTCGAGTAAAATGGAGATTTAATAAGTGGCAGATACGTAATTATATGTAAACTCTGCGTCTCATTATCATGCCCACACCTCGAAAAAGTCAAATAGTTGTGAAGCACTTCGCGCCATTTCCTCCTTCCCGCCCCTTCCAACGTTAAAACCCTAATCAAAATTCCCAAACTGTCTCCTCAATTTTTCCGAAGCAAAAAAAAAAAAAAACAATGAGAAAAAAAGTTTAACTTCCGCCAAATCACTTGTACTTACCATAATTCCTAAGTATTCTACAACTTTTTTTTAAATCTATTTATTAAGTAAAAAGCAGCAATTTTTTGCAGCAGAAGAGGAAGGAATAAGGAAGAAGAAGAAGACGGAGAAAGATGTTTTATTCACAATCATTTCTGGCAAGAAAAGGGCCCTTAGGGACTGTTTGGTGCGCAGCACATTTACAGCACAAGCTCAAGAAATCTCACTACACCTCCACTAGCATCAAAGATACAGTTGGTCGGTTTTTTTCCTTCCCTGATTTCTTTTTTAATCTTTCTCATTGATGCAAAGATCCATCTCTTTTTCTTTGATTGGGTTTCCTTTGTTTGAATATTGAGAAAAGACTAGATTTTTGTTTTTTCAGATTAGGAACTTTTTTACTTTGCTAATATTGGTAATGCATGATTAACTGATTATCAACTGAAAGATTACTCTTTTTTGATGTTTTTGATTGGGTTTATTATTTTTTTTGGCTTTTAGAAATCTAAATTACAAAGCTTGTGGGTATGGGGGGTAATTGGTATATTGATAGATTGCAGTTGGTTTGTTTATTCTTGGTTTAAAAGTACCTTTCTTTTTCCTGGCCTACTTGTATTTTGTAGTTTTTTTTGGTAGTACTGGTTGACACTTGTGGGATTATCTAGTTTGTACAAGAGAGATTGCACTACAGCTTGTCGCTAGTTTGCCTACTGCTAATTGCTACTGGTGATTGGCTATTGAAATTCAGTTCAAGCTTCTTAGTGTGTGGCGCTACTTAATTAATGCATAGGAGAATCTCATTCAAATACCAACTGCTTGATGGAAGAATACTTCATTTTTAACTATTTTTTGTAGTTGTCAGTCACTTTTGTTGTGCTTGTGCATTCCTCATTTGTAAATGTGAGGGCATGTCATTATATCGTTTGCCTGAGTCGTGCCCAAGCTTTCACAGAGCAAAATAGTGTCGGTTTCTTTTCCACAATGATTAGGGAATATTGTCCAAATTGGTCACAGATGATACTCTATGCATGTGGTTCTATCAATTGGTTGCATGAAGTATGGTATGCTAATCTGATCTTCAACACATTTTACTGCATGCAGATTTTTCAATTATCAATAAGATTGGATTTTCTTTCTGAAATTCTTTATTGATAAAGCGTATTGCTTGTGCGTTGATAGAAAAAAGATTGTAACAGCATGTGATGCTTTACAGTGTGTTCGTCTAGAGGAGTGATGCTATTTTCTTTGACTTCATTTTCCAGACCTGATTCTGGTTCCTCAGGTTCCTATTGCTCTAAGGATGTCAGGCCATCTTCTACTAGGTGTTGTCCGTATTTATTCCAAGCAAGTTGACTATTTTTATCAAGATTGCAATGTCGCATTGGTGGAAATACTCAAGGCATTTTCTTCTGTAAATACAAATATCAATCTGCCAGAGGGTGCAACTCAAGCACCATATCACTCTATCACTCTGCCTGAAACACTTGCACTTGATAAAATTGACCTGGAAGATTATTCTGATCTGGAGAGGTAAATCTCTTGTGGAAGTCTATTAGTTGTGTCCTTTTTTATCCTGTATCTATTGATTACTCACGATTTTCACATCAGGTCTGAGGATGATCATCGTGGAAGACGAGAGGAAATCACACTTGAAGGTGTTTGCTCATACATCTATATCAAGTTACAATTTTTATTCCTTTTTTAATGTGGACATGTAGCTTTATAATTTGTTTCATTTGCAGACCAAGAGCCAACAGGAAGAGATCCACATGAACCCACTAGATTCACTGAGGTTCACATTATTACTATCTTTTTTATGGTTTGATAATAAATTTTTTCTGTGTAGTTATGCATCATGTTATCACTAAGCAGAGTAACTGTCTTTCTGTAGGATGTGGGGAGGGGTTCTCCAGATTTGGAAGAGACTACAGTGTCTGGGCTCAAGCCCGTGGAGGAAGAGTAGGGACTTAATAGCTCATTGATGTGGATGATGGTAATTTTTGTTGGTAAGTTGATATCAATTTCTTTTGTTGTTGCAGTTCTCGTCCTTCGGTTCCAGAGGACATTACAGTAGTGATTGGAGATCCTTCTCCCAGCAATCAGGGAGGATTGAATGAAAAACCTGGAAGAGATAGTACCACTCAGGAGCTCCCAGATATTGAAGTCATGCGTGATGCTGTACATGACTTTCGAATGGAAGATGCTCCTGTATGGCCAGATCAAGGCTATGATGTGGAACTTGACAGAGTGCTGGAGGAGCAGATCATGAAACTTACTGAAGCCAGCAGTCCAGTGGTGGAGGAAATATTGGTTTCTGGAGGTCCTACTATGCCATTACCTCAAGCTGAAGAACCTCAATGTGTTGCTTCAGAGCAGGCCCATGAAAATTTTAATCTAGACATTCCCTTCGGTGAGTGCAGTCTTTGGATAACATATTTTATTTACGGAATAGGACCTAATGTTCAATTCAGTCAATTTATGCACTTTCTTGTTTTACAGGGCATGCATCACCTGGACTAGCAATTCGATCAACACCTCCAGTTGAGCAGCCAAGAGCAAAGCAGAGAAAAAAAAGGAGCAGGGATTTTTATGATGAACAAACTGTACTGACTAACAAGTATGGTTGATCCTTTTCATCACAGGGTGCCTCTGTAGTCTGCTACTGTTTTTCACATAAAGCATGGTGACATTTCAGGTCTATGAAGAAGGCGCTAGAAGATTCCAGTGATTTGCTAAGAAAAAAAAGGGATTGTCCTTCTTCTAATTTGGACATGTGGAAGTCACAGAAGAGATTGAAAAAGGACAGAGTCTTTCTTGAGCCTTTAATAACTGGTAATCCATTTGACTGTGTTTTTCCTTGAACCATTAATTCCTGTGTGGGAGTAAATTAATTGAAATTTGAAATTTGTAGGATTATCGGCCGACCTGGTTAGCATTTACAAGAAAGAAGTTATTTCTTCGAAACCTCACTTAGTTGGCTCAGAGGAACCTCATCTCCAGCCTAGAGATGCACAAATACCGACACCTGGGGGTGACAAAGAAATGGAAATTGAAAATCTACGCAACTATGTAGGTCCTTCTGGTGGCAATGAGATGTTTAATATCTTGCCTTCCCCTAATAGATTTATTTCATCTCCTACGATGTCCATGGCTTCTCCGATCAGAAGAGGCGAATCCACACCGGCCACTACAAATTTTGGTTCAGAGCCGGATCGGTTAGAAACAACTATTGGCACTGATGTACAGACTACCCCAGATTTAGCAGCATCTAGTGGACCTTTTGGTTCGGACATGGAAACTCCAGCAACTCTTTTAGGCGGGGCACTAGGAGTGGAGAACACTGTTCTTTCTGATATCCCCGAGATGCTAAATTCTGCTGGGGTATGCTATCTAGTCATTCATCTTTGTGATTGTAAATTTTTATTGTAACATTCCTCCCATCTTTTTGATTGAGTGGAAGTGTAAGTATTTTTATATTCCGTACCTTGTGTTCTCCAGTTTATTCTCAAACGTGGTTGTATCTTTCCCTTTTCTCATATTGTTTAGCTTGCATTTTGATTATTCCATGCCAATGAAACATGATGGTATCATGTTCAAAGTTTGGAACTGATACTACTACTTGAGAAAATGGTTTTCTGTGTGATAGTGTAGCTTTGATCATTTGCAAAATCAGCTATATTTATTGCTGAGATTTCATCCAACTTGTCCTGTACTCTCAATGCAGGACTTGAGCTTCCTAGAACAAGATGAAAAAACTCCTGGTGGTAAGCTGAAAACTTTCCCTCTTGTGATGCTAGTATCTAGTTGTTGTAGGAATCTTGTTTTTTGCACTGCTATTCCTTCTAGAAACCTTTTTTTCATTGATTGTTTCCTTGTGGTCATTTGTACATTGGATGACATATCCATCTGTGAGCAGGGACTCCAAGAACTCCAGAATCAGATCACTTGACAAGAAAACAAATGGGAACCCCGGAGTTTGACATATTGTCAGCAAGGACAAGGTACCTATTAACAGGGGATTCTATGCTTGTTTTTGATCGAGCTTTTGTATCTTAAATGTCTGTGATTTATGCAGAGCTGTGGCCCAATATTTGAGAAGGCAGTCATCAGTAGCCACCAACTCTGAAGAATTGTCTGGAATTCTGAGCTTGAACTCAATATTGGAAGGCAAGACCAGAAAAATAAGTGCTCGGATGTTTTTTGAAACACTAGTAAGTCATGAAAGTTTCTATTTCTTGTAGATTATAGTGTTTTTCCTATGGTTTTAAGAACATGGAATCATGTCAACTTCACAAATTTGGTCAGGCTTAGACCTGGAACAGAATACCTTATTGGTTGCTTGTTTTTGCATTTTCAGTCATCCATGAAGCTAAAACTCATGGGATTGTTAATTTCTGCGGTATTTGTGCTATGAATTCAATTTCCATGCTTTTACTGTTAATTATTTTCGTAAAAACCTATACATTTGATAATTTATGAGGTAGTAAAGTTACCTACAAGTTATTTCGATTTGAACTGTCAAAGTCTCTTTGGAGCATATCCCCTGGATTTATGCTTATGACATGAATTCTGTTACAGGTTTTAAAAAATTATGCACTTGTAGACGTTAACCAAGAAGAACCTTATAGTGATATTGCTTTGAAGGTGACTTCAAAACTCATAAAGGAAAAATTTCCGAGCTAATTGTGCCAGGCAGATGTTCATCCACAGGTAACAAATTAAGCAATCCTTCTGACTATAGGGTTAATGTAGAATTATTCAGACACATACTTGTAAGCTCAATTTTTTCCTCATCATTGTTTTTTTTTTCTTTTTTTCCCTTTTAATTATGAATTGTGGGTCTTCAGAGCCAGTTGATTACATTCACTATGGTTCAAGTTCTTTTACTAAAGTTCATTTTTATGAGTTTGAATACTTAAAATTGTGATTCAAGGTTTCAAGCTGTATGAGGTGAACAAGTGAATGAATTTTATATACAACAAAATCGGCTTTTTTATTGCAATATTCAAGTAAAATCATTTGACTCTTCTCTTTTAGAATTCAAATGATGGTTAAAGATGATCGGAGTCCCTTTTTATGATGTGTTGATTTTGGTGCATTAGTCTGCAGTTGTGTTTCATGAAGGCCTATAGTGGGCCTTAGATGACTATTAGTGGGTTCACATTTAGGTCAAAGGCACACAGGAAGAACCATTTTCTTTTCTACTATCCACCCTTTTTTGTCTGCTGTTGCTGATATTGCATATTTGACAGTTTCTTTGAGCTGTACCAAATTTTGAAAACTTAAATTACTGGGTAGGATTTAACCATGCAACTAATGTTCCTTAATTTGCAGTAAATAATTGGACTCCACTGCTGTATAACACTTCAGTCCAGATCATTAATTTTGCTCCCACCCATCCTCCCTCCCAGCAAAAGAAGATATGAAAAAGAGAAGCAATGAGTACACTGTTTCCTGCCAACATCCATTTAGACTTCAACTAGGTAGACATCTGTCAAATTGACCTGTAAATAATTGTAATCAATCACCACCTTGTTTCTCCAGTTTGTTTTCAATGTCATTCCGTCCATGAATTGAATAAAATCGATGTAGATTTGTCCTGAAATTTTTGTGGTCATCTAAGTGTATACATGCGCCTGTCTGTGAATCTAGAGATTCTACCAAGTTTCAATGCTATATAGAATATAAGAAGCAAATCCAGCGTTATTAGGATTATTGATTTTCATCAGAATTTGTCATAATTTTGAAACTCATCCAGTAAGTAAAGTCCTTATCCTTTTGTAAAGTCGTTGCCTTCTAGAAACTACGATAGGGAAGTTCAGATGGCTTTCTCAATCAAGATTGCTGAACAGTCTTGAACTGACAGTACAACTTCTCCCAATTTTGCATTCTCTCCTTCCACCATCTTGTAATTAGTTGATAGTTAAAGGCATAAAGCTACTTGGAATCTTGGATTTGTCTTCATGAGGCTGAGCCAATTGGAACTAGCACTCAGAAAGTAGTGATGGTGATATATACTTGATATTGTGTTCAAATATGTGGAGTTTGGAAAGAAGTCTTTTTTTTAGTGGGATTGCCTCCATATATCTGGCATGCCATTTTGGTGGTCGAACTCTTGTATCAAATTCTTGCTGTCATTGTCTTCCTGTCCATTGCACCTTTGCCTGAATTGATTTTCAGCACCACCTTTTTGTTGATTGTGATAGAGAACTACTAACAAAGCTGAGCTTCTTTGTACGACAGATATTGGATTGTCTCAAGCTGATGAAGCACATTCCTGTGAACTTAATGAAGAGTTTGATACTTGCCCAAAATCTTGGCATGCAGCAGATGTGCAGAGGAAATGAGATGTAATCGGTTGAGTACTGCTAGTCCGAGGGTGAGGATGGTTGCTGCAACTTGGCATCTGAAGGAGAGCTTGTATGGGCTGCTTGGCTTGCAACATTTTATGGCTCTGCTATTCTAAGATATTAGCTTCTTGCCTTTTCTGTGTATATTATCAATAAGTTTTGTCCGAGGGATGACTGCTGGTTATTAGGACAAATTTTTGTATATAGAGGTAATTATGAGAAATTGTGTCTGGTATGGGAAATCCTGTGACGGCTTCCAAAATTTCAGAAATTCAGATTCTGGCAGTTACGCAGCCAATCTCCTTTGATTACCTCATATTATTCCCTTTGAAGTTGTAGGATTCCAAATCTTTATTGCTTTGAGTACGTAGATTAATAACGTAAAATTGGATGCAGCCGGACGGAGTATCTGGCACTGCCTCAATATTAAGAAAGACCCTACTGCAATAGATTTGCTACTTGGCCTCTTCAGTTGAAACAAATTCCTTGCTGGTGGCATTGGACCTGCGTAAATTGAGTACAGGTCCTCTGCATATCTGCAGTATATTACATAGACAACCTGCAATTGCACTTGAGCTCTGAATCAAACAATTCCACTGAATTTCACTTCCATCGTTCCTATTTAGATATTATGGTATGCATAGCCCAATTGAATTAATCTTCCACAAAGATTGATAAAAACCTTATTTTATCAGTATTAATCTTGCTGAAGCTAAAGATTAAATGTTGATCCCAGGCTGTCACTTTAGAGTACAGTAGATTATTGATTTTGGAACATCTGCAAGAGATTGCATAAAGCCTATCTCCCATCAAACTATCATACTTCAGAAAACTATAAGATTTAAGTTGCAGCAACTAAGGCATCAATTTTTTGTTCAATATGAGCCTCGTGATCTTCAAGACGACCTTTGATTGCATCATTTTCCCAACGGACTAGCGTAGGAACTCCTCTAAGCTTGAATGTTGAGTCCACCCTCCAGGGATGCTGAGGATTTCTCCAAGTTGGTCTATCTCCAACGTAAGCTCTCAAAAGGGCTGTGTCATCTGATGACACTTCCAGCTTCTTGTATATCACGGGCTCAGCTCTCACACAATCTGCGAAAAGAAGAAAAGAATTAGTATGTACTAATGAAATACAGAAGACTGCAAGATGGATTAAAGCGTAAAGGTAACTGATAAATAGGTGGTTTATTTTTCTTTATCCCTGGCACTCAAAAGTATTCCAAAAAAGAACGGAAATAGGCAAAACTAAAGCTTCTAGAAATAAGCTTTCCATACATAAATTCAAGAGAAGGCACATATGCCAACTAACAAGAGAATTGTTAGAATACTTCAGGAGTGCAGAAAATGATTGAGACCCCCAACCCCTAACCTACTTGTGCGCAGAAAATACCAATTGAATTCAAGGAGGAAATGAGAAGAGGCGAAAAGGCAGTTGCAAGGGAGCAAGACCAATACGGCAATAGGCTTTAGTGATTTTGTTAAGAACAAATCAGCTTACTGATTTCTGAAATTCAAAAGGAACGTGTAAACATCAATACTGTACATTAGTGAATACACCCATAGATTATATTGTATGCATTTCTGGCAAATAGATTACTTGGACAAACATGATAGCGTATAACACCCAAGGAATCTGCTAACAACCTAAACGGATGGAACATGTTACATAAAAGGTATCCAAACAAATGTGGGAAGGTTTTAGTATGCCAACAAATGTGGAACAAAACTGTTGGTAAGTGAATGAAGCCAGAAACTTCAATGAGACAGTAATATAATGGATGAAATCTTAAAGGCTAATCTTGGAGTTTGATCTTAGTCAATGTCCCCCCATTCATAGATTCCTATTCAGGCTGAATCTACTCCATGAAGTATGGATATATACCTTCAAAAAATTATAACCAAGAAGGCAGTGATGAAACTCATTAATTTTCCTAGGCTGGGCTTAGACTCATCAATAGACTGATGAAGATTTTTTCTAGCAGCATTTCATTGTCTTACCAATCCTTAAGTGGAAAAGTTGAGTTAAATCAACATAGCTGCTAGACAGCCCTCCAACTAAAACGGCACTAAGCCAAGCAGTTCAGAAAAAGGAGCAAGCATCCATGCAGTATTAACAGACAGCAACAGATTTTGATATTTCAGTTGCTAAATCATCAGGAACCAACTTAAGATTACTACATAAGAGATAAATAACTAGGCATTTTGATAGTGAAGAAACCATGTTGAATCAAGTTAGATGCTGCTTTCAAAGCAATGCACTTCAGGTCTATACAGTTTCAAATCCACAATTAGTTTCTAAAACTCCAAAAGCTACCTCATTTTGGGATTTTAGTTTCCATTTAGCAATTTGCTAGAATTGGACTATAGAGCAAGGTCATATCACAAGTCACAACGGCACTATATTTATCCCTAAAGAAAATCAAATCAATTCCAAAGCACCAAAACTAGATCATCCCTTTCCCTCACTTGCAACAATTGACTGATTTTTTACAAATTGCACCACTACATAAAACTACCCTCCGAAATACTTCTCAAACTTAAAAAGAATTGGAAACGAAGAAAAGAATAGAAAAAGGAATACATGCAAACAAAAAAAAAGCCAAAACTGCAAAATTAGACAACGTAATAAACCATAAGCAGGAAAGACCAAATAATTTTGACATGTGAAGAAAAGAAGAGATTTTCTTGGGGTTTGTGTTTCAATTTTACCACGGCACCAGGAAAGAGAGGTGGCAGGTCTTTATCAGCCAAGAAAAGGATGAGATTGGCTTTGTAATTTGGGGCTTCTGCTTTGAACTTGTCAAACACCACATCAAAATTTGATAAGGTGGCATCCAACACCTTCATTGGAATTTTTTTACGGTCAATTGCTTTCCCCAAAAGCTTTCACTGTGTGTTGTGTGTTGTGTGTGTGCGTGTGTTCTTTTTTTTTTTTTTTTTTTTTTTTTTTTTTTGAGCGTGTGTTCTATGCGGGTTTTTAAGGATTTTTTAGGAGTTTTTTTTTTTTCTAAAATAACACTCTTTATAAAAAAAATATTCCCAATATCATTCATTCTCAAACTTTATTCCCATAATGATGTTATTATTGCCACCTAATTATCCTGATTGCCACGCAAAATAACAAGAAAGGAAAGTTTGATCTAGTTTATAGTTTCCAACATGAACTAAAATTTTAATATTTTTTAATCATAGAGGCACAATAAGATTGCATAACTTTGATAATTTTCTTATAATTATTTAAAATAAATTCTACCATTATTGACCTTACTATGATTGGTCTCTACATTTTTCTTGAAATGTATCAAACCTATTGCATATATTTTTCAAAAAAAATTGAAAAATTAAAAAATTGCAACAAAAATTGTAAGCAATAACAAGAAAAAGTTACAAAAACTTCAAGATTATCATATTTGTTTATATGATCCTTCTTATTCCTTGAAAGAAACTTTTACAAGATGTAATAAAACTGAAATTTTCAAATTTTCAATTGCAAACTAAAAACTGCTAGATTAGTATATAAGTAATCAACTAGCATAAAAGACAATGACATCCTACTACTTGAAAAAAAGTCATGTTGTAAAGGGAAAACTGACAAAAATGAACTTTTTATTAAACTTAAAAAATACAGTAAAATTCTCAACATCCATATCTTATGCAAAGAACTAAAAAACAAGGTATTATGAACTAAAAAACAAGGTATTATGAACTAAAAAAAAACTTAGTCACAGTATAATTACAATAAATTTGCAATTGAAAAATGTGTCTTATTATCATTGCTAATTGCAAGCAAATTTGAAATATTTAAGCCAGCACTCTTGAAGCTTCCTTAAGTGCTCGCAAAGATGGAATGAATATAAGAATGTCATTAGACAATCAACTGATCATATGTTAAGGCACTTTAATAATGCTAAGTTCAGGCATATCATTGATCCTATTTCCAGAATGGTAAGCTCTATTTGATCACTGCAAGTCACATATGGAGAATGAGAAAAACAAAAAGATATCACAAGTTAGAAGTAAAATAATAGAAAACTGAAAGCCAAAAAACGTGTTTGGATGTATTATGCTTAAATTGCAAGCTCAGAGTCTAGAGATATGATAACTTCAAGCTTCAGCAATCAAAAGTAATCACTTCTCACCACTTTTCTTGAATAAGAAAATCCAAGAAAAAAATTTGATTGTTTGCCTAACTTGCAAGGCTGTCATAGACACATTTAAAAAAATTCAGGGTCTAATTTACGTGAAAATTAAGCAGAAGGCAGCCACTTGTATATAACTATATATTCTAGGATTAGCAAACTCAAATTTCAAAATCAAAACTTGTTTGGACAATCCTGAAAAATTATGAGGTATCAAATAGCACAGGTTTTGGATTTTAGTAATCAATATTCTCTTAGACAATGTGCATCAACCATTACCAACATGATTGTTTTCTTCCAAAATCAGTTCATGTGAGATTAAACACATGAAAAAAACACTTCAAGCATAGCATAAAAACTATTGGTTTCCTGGAAAAAGTCAACAAGAAGCTTAAATAATGCATTTAAAATATAGAATTTGTTGCCAATTACTCCCAATAAGTGCAACACAGGAATTTGACTGTGATAGAACATCATGGATGCAAGTTCCTACAAAAACAAAATTCTTATCACTTAGCCAATACTACCTCAATAATATCAGCTTATGACTCTTGAAAAAAAAGAGAAACTACTAAGAATTTAGGTTGCATACGTTGCTTTATTTATAGAGCATCTGCGTTTATTGTGTCCCTTTTGTTCGCACAATCTACATGTTCCTTTGGTTTGACCTTCTCTAGCATCCATTTCATTGTGCAACCGTGTTGATTTTGGGCGACCCTTGGTATTTCTTTTCATCGCATCACGAGGAATAAGCACCACGTCCTCTTCAGGAGGCCAATAAGATTTGTCAAGTATTGGATTAAAAAGTGGAGCCCAAGTTCTCCCATAGGTAGATAGTGAGTATCAATTCTGAATCAAGGTTTTGTAATCCAGGGTACAATATTGGCATGCAGCAATTACATGGGAACAGGGGAATGCAAATATTTGCCACTTTTGACAGGAACAATATGTTTTTCATTTAACTTGATAACTTGGACACGACCACCTTTTCTTTTATTTATAGGTGATCGACCAGTTTTAATGCTGAATGAACCAGTGGGTCGGTTAAATAGGACTACTTCATGACCTCCTGCCTTGATCCCATAAGAACAAGCTTTTTCCATCTACAAAAGGAGTGAAAGATTGGCCGCAAACACTTCTTTGAACTGCTAATTGCCTTCTAATGGCAAAATAGCTGTTGACACAATAGAAGTAAGTTGCACCAAAACTGTTATCCTTCAACACACTGGTAAATACCTCTGATAAATTTGTTGTCATTATACCATATCTTTTGCCACCATCATGTGCTAAAGCCCACTTCTCAACTGGCAAATCATCTAGCCATTTTCGAGCTTTCGGATTTATCTTGCCAATTGTTTCCATCTTTCTCTGAAATTTGAAAACCTGATTTTCATTTGCAGCTGCAACTAGAAGGTGTTTCAATATTTTGTCATGAAATTTAGTATTAAAATTACTTGCTAGATGGCGGATGCAAAAACAATGGTAGGCAAATGGTTCAATCCACTTTGATCCTATCTGACTCATTGTGGTAATAATACCTGGATGATGGTCAGATATCACACAGAGGCCTCTTCGTTGAGTGACAAATTCTCTTATGCATGCCATAAACCAACCCCAACTATCATTGTTCTCACTGTCCATAATTGAAAAGGCAAGTGGAAATAGTTGATTGTTTGCATCTACAGAAACTGCAATAAGTATGGCTCCTTTATATTTCCCATACAAGAATGTACCATCTATACTTATCACAGGATGGCAATGCTTAAAGCCTTCTATTGAAGCACCAAAGGCCCAAAAAAAGAAGCACCTTTGAGTTCTTTGATGTTCTCCGAGTGTTTAATCTAACTGTGTGCGTGTGTTCTCGATCCTTTGAGTGAAAAAAAAAAAAGCACCAAAGGCCCAAAATACACCATTAAATATTTCTCGTGATGGGCTAGTATATGTAGTGTCCTTATCCCAATGTACAACTATTCCAGGATTTTTCATCTTGAGAATTTCCATGTACCTTGGAAGTAACTTGTAAGATTCTACCCAATCACCCAAAAGCTCAACAATAGCCTTTTGCTTTGCCATCCGTGCTTTCTTCTTAGAAATGTTATAGCTGAATTTATCTGAAATTTCGACTTCAATTGCTAACAGTGTAATTGACATCTGAGCCTTCACTAGTGCTTTGATTTGATGGGCAATGAAGCTGGAATCTAATTGAAGATGATCTCGGTTTAGGATAGGATTCACACAAGTATGAGGGCCTTCATATTTTCGTATTTCAAAGAACCAAGTTCCTTTGGGAATTGAAACACGTAACTTCCATAGACATTGTGGTGCTTCTTTACATTTAAGCACCCATAGAGTAGGTGTAGAATTTGTTGATGCACCCTAATAGAATATGATTTCACTGCATTTTGTAAGGCTTCTTTGGTTGTACACCTTTGGCCAACATACAACTCCCCATTATCAGAGAGGTTTGTAGATTGTCGATAAGAAGTTAATTCATCAACTGTTGCGCTTTTACCTGTTCCACATTTAGGAGTGTGCAAAATCGAAAAATTCCGATTTACCGACTGAATTCGAATTCAATTCAGAATTTTGAATTCTGTAATTCAGAATGGAAATTGAAATATCCGATTTCGTCGATATTTTTCAAATCGAAAATTTCGATTTCGAATTCATAATTCAAAATTGAAATCTAAATCGGAATTCGGAATTCCTATTTCGATTTCAAATCCGTTTTTCACATATATAATATGTATATATTATAACATTTATATTATAATAATAATTTTTATATTCTTGAATTGGTGATTCGGAATTCCTATTTCGATTTCAATTTCATTTTCACATATATATATAATATTTTTTTATACATTTGTAATATAACATTTATATAATAATAATAATAATAATTTTTATATTCATTAATTCGGTGAAATAGGAATTTATCAAATTCCGAATTGAATTCGAAAGGAATTCGAATTCGGAGTTGATAAATTCGAAATCAAAATTGGTCGAAAATTCTGATACCAAAATTTCGAAAAATTCCGATTTCAAAGTTTCGAATTACCGATTTTGATTCTGATTCACACCCCTATCCACATTGTTGAACTCTAGAGCTGGTGCCTCTTCATATGATATGAACTCTTCAGCAATTTCTTCTTGTTCTGCCTCATCTTCATAGTTTGACCCATCATCATTAATATTAGTGCCATCCAAAAGAAAATTATGTGGTTCAGCTAAGACAATTTCTTCAACAGTACATGTATAATTAACTTCGGATAAAATATTACCCGTCACATGTACTTGTTCTATTCTTGCCTCAGTGGACTGTTGCTGCTCCAAAGTACTTCTACTAATTTGATTATGTGATGAAAACATCTCCCCAGCTGGCTGCTGATCTTTAGGTCTCAACAATATGTCACAATTTGTTTGAATGTCCTCTTTTGATAAATTTTCTTGGGTGAGTAATTATGTGAAAGAGCCACTGCAAAAACCTTGCTGATCACTAGCGATAGAAGTTATTTCCCAATAAAATTTCAAACAATGAATCCTAGGTTGTTTTGCAACATCGAGAACTATACTCAAAGTATCATGATCTTCAACAAGTAATGGTATATAATCCTTGTAGGTACTTGGATATCTACAAATAATTTTGATCTTAACTTGATGTTTTTCATAACCAGTGATAACATATATCTTGTCCATGAGTTCATGGTATTTTATTTGATAACTTACTCGAATGGTTTTTGGAGCAGCACCCTCGTAACTAAGACCATGTGTGCCTGTTGTCATCCTACCATTCTAATAAAAAAATATAGTAACATTTCCTCCAACCATTGCTACAAAATTTAGTAACACTGCCTACACAAAATTAAAAAAATCATTAATTAAGCAAATATTGTCATGCTATCTATAACACAAGCCACCGATTGACGTTGAATAAATGTGCCAAAATATTTTAAGTATACGAGATTATTTGATCATGTGATAGAGAGGCACTATAACTGAACATGCTCATATATGTGGTGGAAATCAAACATATTGAGCACGAATCTATGTTGTTGTGTAGTTTTTCTTCTAAACATTTTATCAAACACATGGTGTGGGAAATCATTTGTTATACCATTAATATTCAAAATTTTTTTGAGCGCTATAGCAATGTTCCAAAAACTGCAAAATAGAAAAGATGAGAGAATAATCTTTGTTTACCTTGATATTATCAAGGATGATAATGAAGTTTTACATACTGTTAATATAAATACTGACTTCTCAAAATGACGTTTGACAAGGAAAAGACAACGAAAGGAAAAAAAAAATACTTGAGGAAGATATTAGATGGAAAAAAGAAATAGAGTGTGCCTCTATTTCCACATGTGCAACCTATGTGGCAAAAAAAAGATCATAAATTTTAAAATTAGGTTACTTTGGGTATATGTTTTAAAAGGAGAGTTATTTTGACAATAAACTCGATTTTTGAGAATCCTAAGGATGATTGTTATTTATGAGGCCATATTTCCACATTTATGCAACTTTATTTGTTTCCCTTGCCAGCAAAGTTTCGTGCCAACCCTCAATTTAGTCTGTTGTGTTTCACTCTTTTTTTTTTTCTCCCCTTTTTCCTAGGAAATTACTTCTTAGTTCTTGTATAAGTTTCATTTTAATTTTAGACAATTTAGTTAAACCACTTCCTGGAAAATTTCTGGTTTCAATTGTTATTTTTAGGAGTTTTTTGCAGAAAAGTGTACATGCATGTGAGCTAAAAAGATGATTGGAAAATCAATTCACACAAAACATAAAAATTTTCTGCAAAAAACACAATCTAGAATGTTGCATGGCATAAAATTATGTTGGAGTAAAAGAATCTAATCCTACCTAGAAGAACGAATCTAATACAAACGGTACAGTGTTATGGAATATGGATTGCTCAAGAGCAAACACGTAATCAATGACTAGATCAACTAAGAAAGTTAATCAGTCTCTTTTTCTGTGCTGGGGCACAAATAGATTTATGAAATTAATAAACGTGCAAGTTTATCTTGATGGGCAGTTTAGTGGTGATGAGCCTGTAAAATAGATTTATGAAAAGGATTTTTTGTGTGTTTGGATAGTGAATTATTTACACAAATTTATCTATTTGCGTTATAAATTCAAATTTTGTATAGTTGTCATTCATAAAAAATTTACAGTGTATACACTATCAGTGTAGAAAAGATTAATATTTTTTGTATTACATATATTATATCCAAAAAGTGTTATAGTATTTTTTAAAAAAAAATTATTCTAAATAATCACATATTTAGAGTTATAAATAGGGGTGCAAATGAATCGAGCCGTTCACGACTCGAGCCGGCTTGCGAGCAGCTCGAGCTGGTCGAGTCAAAGTTGAGCTCGAGTTCAAAATATTAAGCTCATTAAACTCTCGAGCTCGAGTAAATATATATATATATTTATTTTTTTTTTATTTTAATAGTAAAATTACATAAATATCCTTAATATTTTATTATTTATTAAGAAAAAAATAAAATAATTATTTTTATTTTTTTCGAGCTCGAGCTCGGATCGAATCGAGTCGAGCTCGCTTCAAAATTGCCAGCTCGTCGAGCTCGAGTTCGATGAAAGTAAATCAAGGCTCAACTCGATAAGGCCAAAATTCGACTCGGTTCGACTCGTTTGCAACCTTAGTTATAAACAAGTCGAGTCGACTAGACTTTGCCTTTTGAGCTTGACTCGATTACCTTATGAGCCTAAAATAGTACTCCATTCGAACTTGAATCGCTAAGAAAATATCGAGTTCAAATGAACTCAAAAAATGAGTCAAACTCGACCTCATACGAGCCAAGTCGAGTTGAGCTAACGAATAGTTCGATTGATTTAACCGCTCAACTCCTACGAGCTAAGTCGAGTTGAGCTAATGAATAATTTGATTGGTTTAACCGCTCTACTCCCATCCCAAATAATCTCCTCCAGTGTTTGTTCATTTCCAAGTGTTCAACCATTATTTTCAACCCAACATACAAGAGGTTAGGACGGAGAATCTAGCCATTCTTTTGACTGTACTTTCTGTCGCTGCTGCCCAGACTTCCCGCTTGTTAACCATTATTTGTTAATTCCCACTCGTTTTTGGGCTGTGCCAATATAAAACTAGTGGTTGGTTACAATCCAAAAAATGAGTCGATGGCTATTTATGCCTATTAGAACAATCGCCACCAATTAGAAACACTGAGCAATGTTCTATGGCCGGTAATGGACAGTTAGCAATTGTCAATGGGGTTGACGGGGAAATTGTTGGCAGTGAGCTCCAAAACGTGCCCCTTGTGAAGAACACCTTGCTTTGGTCAACACTTGAATCCATGAGAGTTTTCTAGAAATTGCCACAGAAGCCACATTTTTCGCCTGTTGGAACAGCGTAAAGAAGTTCGCGAGAAGTATTAGACATAGGTTATATGGTTATCTTTTCTAGTGTGGTAGAGAGAACCTCGAGGCTGCAATTTGATGATCCCAAAAGCACATCTTGGAAACGCGTTGTGGAATTAGAAAGCCATGGGTTTGATGTTCGGGAAGCAGGAAAGGCTTCAAGACCAGATTGAGCAACTTCATGGTGAAATCTAAAAGCAACAAACCCTATGTAGTAGTCTAGATTTGACGAAGGGGAAGAGATTAACAAGCAACAATTTACTTGCAGTCAATTTCAGAGGACTACAAAGGAAAGATCTATGCGAAAAATAACGCATTCAGTTCTCAATCATATCTCACAAGCAACAATTTTGCTCTGTTAAATCACCAATGCTAACAAAACAAAGACGAGATGCGCACATGAAAAGCCACACACAAGGGACGTCCAAAGAGATGGCAAGGGCCAAAAAAAAAAAAAATGGAGGAACCAAAAAAATTCTGAAAATTTCTATGGCATGAATTTACAACATAACTACCCTGAGGTTTATCACTATTGTAAGCATCACCCCTCGAGTTTAGAGATCAAATTCCTCTTGCCAATACAAGGGGATACAGGAAATTACTGCAGGGAGCATGTCAAACTAAAAGAGTAACAGAAATAGTTCCCTAGCATATTTCAATATTATATCTTGAATATGAAATTTATCATTAAGTGACACAAATAAACATTAACAAAGTTCTACCATCCATCCGAACACCTGACAAGTCTCACAATTTCAAACTCCAATAGCCTCTTCATTCATGAAGCAGCACTAGTAATATAACGCCTGAAGGTTGTAACCAGACAGAAATGCCAAAACCAGCTAACAACAAAAGTAACAGTCATCGATTGGGAAGTACTTCACTCTTTTTGCATTAGAAAGTGAAATCAAGCTAATGTTTGCTTATGTTAACATAAAGCTCTCAAACAAACGCAGCCAAGCAAATTTAGCATACATCCCAAGTCCAAACTAACATAATATTCTAGCTAATGAGACTCACTTATCCCACTTAAGGCATATACTACATGATAAAAGGGCAAAATAGAGGGTAACACAAGTTAAACCTCAGTAACCTTAAAAAATACATATCCAAAAACCAAAAGATACACCCACGCCATACTAGTGCTATCGGAATGTATGCTCTAGTGAAGGGTGTAATACATATATTTGAACCCAAGAATCTATCAGTAAAAGTTAGAAAAGCATTTTCGCTGAATGTGCTACAATTTCTCGAGAACTTTCTTGCAATTGCTCTGTTGATATTTTAGCAAACACAGAGGTACTAAGATTGTTTTCTGTGCAATCTTTCATTGGCTCTGCCAAAATAGAACCTACTGCAAATTGGAAAGTAACAAATTTCAAGATCCAGACCTTTACTCACGTAAATACCACCATAGTAACACCATTTGCATACAACTCCATAGTTGGGTAATTGGAGACTTTCATTGAACTCTAAAATTAGACAGAAGACATGGCTTAAGAGAGCACCCAAAGGGGAACAGTTAGCTGCTATCTGATGACTTAAAGTACTTCCCCGACTGAGCAAGACAATGACATGAGAGATACTGTACTCATATTAAAGATAAAACACAAACATGCATACAAAGACAACCACTACACGAACACTCGATGTGTACACTTGAAAATGTAGAGAAACACATAGACAAAGGAGCTGAGGTCGCACATTCCAATTCCCCATTATCATTAATCTAGAGTTCTTTAAGTCTGACGAGCATGACCTCTCTCTCCTCCTCCTCGTCCAAACCGGGAGGATCAAACACCTTAGCTTGAAAAGTCTTGATATCATCAGTTTCAGCCTCTCGAGCTTGGAAGGTAATGAGAAAGATTTCCCCATTACAAGAGTATGAAACTACCCTCTCAATACCTTGGAACTCGTATGGTACCCCCTGCAGCAATGCAACAACTCTTGTAAACTAGACTCTAAGATGCCCCACAAAATTCAGCAAGTAGACGGAACAAATTTAGAAGCAATTGGATAATTAACAAAAGAATTGGGAACAGCGAGAGGATGCCAGCAGCAAATAGATCAAACCTTGCTATCTCTGTTGTCACTGTTGAATTGGGCAACTGCCAACTGAGACATTTCAATAGCATCTGTTCGAAGTTGGCAAGGTTCCTTAAACTCGGGTCGAGGGACGTACACAGCTGCGAAACAAAGACCCGGATAAACATCCACGTCAAAACCCTGCCAGAAAACAAAAAAAAAAGAAAAAAGAGAAGAATATAAACCAATACAATCCATGACTATGGGATTCCAGGAAAAGAGAATATGACAGGAGAAACCACTAATAATTTAAACACTAACATCGCTCTCTTTTAGCTGCCTGATGTACTTGTGGATTAGGTCCAGATCCGCCAGCTTGTTAGTGGGATATTGGCGGAAATCAGCGTAAGGATCCTTGCGCCGAGCGCGTTGCATTTTTCTGTAATTCCTCATAATTTTCTTATGCCTGTTATCCTTCTTGAGACCCAGCACCTTTCGGCTGCTGCCACTCTCACCAACTGCTTTGGGTGGCGCTTCCGCCCCTGATTTCTCAGGTTTCCTGCGGTCGTCGCTCGTAGAAGAGATCGCCTTCTCACGTTTCCCACTGCGCCTGGTCATCTTGTTCCAGAAGCCACAAACCCTAATTTCTTGTACCCAGAACTACAAGGTGGATTTTGATCGACTTTGATGTCAAAACAAGCGTTCCTAAATCCTACGGAGCGATTAGACCTATCGACTCGGACTCTATCCTCTTGGTTTTTATACACACTAAAATCGAGAGATACGGGTCTAAAATGTATTGGGTCAGCTATTACCGGTTCAACCCATTTACACCGCCAACCTGATCGCTAGAAAATTCTCACCAGCAAATCGCTCGATTTGTCCCTTACTTTTAAATTAAACTAGCAGAAGAACTATACTCATGTAATTTATGGATTTTTTGTTTTGTATAATGAATGCAACGAAGGTGGTATAATTATTAAATATATAAAATAAATAGGGTATTAAATCTTTAGGGCTAATAAATGGAACTGCGGTATAATGTCATAATAAAAAAGAATGAAGGCATAATAATGGATAAGGAGTTTCATTAAAAAGGATGCAAATTTCATGTGTGTGGAGATTATTTTTTGGATAGAGATACTTATTAAATCATTTGTTGGAATGGGGTATAAAAATTGGATTAGTTATTTTGTAATATATATTTGGATTTATTAATGTGCGTCTTTGGTTATGCACATATGTATATTGTGTGGGTCAGAATAATTGGATATTTGATTTTTATTTAATTTCTAAATTTTGTTTGAAAAAATTATAGGGAAGGACTAAATTTGCACCCTTATATACTAAATCCACATTCTATCGACTTATTAGACGTTCATGTCTTTAGTTTTTACACATTATATAAAGACTTTTTTTATAGTATTTAATTAGTTGTTTACATAACAGAAAGAAGAATAGTATTATGTTTTCTTGCGTCGGGATACTCAGTTCGTGCTGCCGCATCAATAACTATTAATTAGTAACTACTTTAAAAAAACTTTGGGTAAAAAAAGAGAATAAAAGAAGGGGAAAAAGGGAAAAGGATACTCTATTATAACAATAACATTATTATAAAAAAGCAACAACCTTGTAAAAAAGAAAATACTGCAGTTTAAAACTAAAAAAGAAATCGGCATGTGTTTTTGTTTCCCTAGAAATACTTAATTTCTACAGCATTATTTTTCATTAATTAGCTACTAATAAAGAAAAAGGAAAGAAACAACGTAACAACACAATTTTATATTCTACTATAACAATAGTATTATTATTGTAAAAAAATAGCAACTTTGGGAAAAAACATTGTAAGTGAAGAAAAGGGAAAAATTTGCCATTGGATTCAAATTCAAGTTACCTAATTTATGTGACTTTACCAGTAAGTACTAAATAAAATAATATTCACCTTAAAAAAAGAAGAAAGAAACATCCGGATGGAAAAAAAAAAACAACTATCGTTAGTACAAAAAAAATGTAAGCATGGGATTTGAATTTAGGAAACTTAATTCCTGTAGCCTTATCAATAACTACTAATTAATAACAAATTTTAAAAAAAAATTGTTAGTTTTAAAAAAATCTTGGATAAAAAAGGGGAAAACAAAAAGAAGAAAGAAAGGGAAATGAAATTCTATTATAATAATAAAATTATTATAAAAAAAACAACAACCTTGGAAAAAAGAAAAGGCTGTCATTAAAAAAATCAGCATGCGTTGTTGTTTCCTTGAGAATACTTAATTTTTGCAGCGTTATTTATCATTAATTAACTACTAATAAAGAAAATATGAGGAAACAACATATCAGCACTATTCCATTATCTACTATAGTAATATTATTATTAGTATAAAGAAACAGAAACCCGAGGAAAATAACAAATTTTGTAAGTAAAAAAAGAAAGAAAAAAATTGGCATTGGATTCAAATTCAAGTTAGCTAATTTATGTGATATTACCAGTAAGTACTAAAAAAATAATAACCACTTAAAAAAAAGAAGAAAGAAACAATGTGATGGAAAGAAAACACCAAATATTGTTAGTACAAAAACAAAAACAAAAAAAAAAAGTAAGCATGGCATTTGAATTCTAGAGAGTTAATTCCAGCAGCCTTATCAATAACTACTAATTAATAACTATTTTTAAAAAATTGTTAGCTAAAAAAAAAAAAGTAGACATGGGATTTGAATTCAGAATGTTAATTCCTACGGTTGGCTAAAAGAAAGGGAAAAAAGAATGAAAAAAGGAAAAGGAAATACAAAATTAGCAATCTTGGGGTAAAAATTAAGGATGATGTTAGAACCAAACCTTATATTATACTATTATAAAAATTATGGATGATGTTATCTAATAGTGTGATATATTGTTGAAACCAAAAACTTGATAATCCGAGAATCACACAATTCAGATGAAAATGATAGAACTCTCGTAGAAAACAAATACAACAAAGGAATAATCAAATAAGTAAAGAGACCAATCAATCTTTAAGCAATTATTGCTGCTCTCTATATATTCGTGTGAGCATGGTTCGACCCCACGACCTGCGAGTGTCGGAAGCAGCCATAAACCGCGTGATCTAGCCCCGGGGGCTATGTAATCAATGACTAAATCAACTAAGAACGTTAATCAGTCTCTTTTTCTGTGTTGGGGCACAAATAGATTTATGAAATTAATAAACGTGCAAGTTTATCTTGATGGGCAGTTTAGTGGTGATGAGCCTGTAAAATAGATTTATGAAAAGGATTTTTTGTGTGTTTGGATAGTGAATTATTTATACAAATTTATCTATTTGCGTTATAAATTCAAATTTTGTATAGTTGTCATTCATCCAAAATTTACAGTGTATACACTATCAGTGTAGAAAAGATTAATAGTTTTTGTATTACATATATTACATCCAAAAAGTGTTATAGTATTTTTTTAAAAATAATTATTCTAAATAATCATATATTTAGAGTTATAAATAGGGGTGCAAATGAATCGAGCCGTTCACGACTCGAGCCGGCTTGCGAGCAGCTCGATTCAAACTCGACTCGAGCTCGAGCTGGTCGAGTCAAAGTTGAACTCGAGTTCAAAATATTAAGCTCGTTAAACTCGCGAGTTTGAGTAAATATATCTATATATATTTATTTATTTTTATTTTAATAGTAAAATTACATGAATATCTTTAATATTTTATTATTTATTAAGAAAAAATAAAATAATTATTTTTATTTTTTTCGAGCTCGAGCTCGTTTCAAAATTGCCAACTCGTCGAGCTCGAGTTCGATGAAAGTAAGTCAATGCTCAACTCGATAAGGCCAAAATTCGACTCGATTCGACTCGTTTGCAACCCTAGTTATAAACAAGTCTAGTCGACTAGACTTTGCCTTTTGAGCTTGACTCGATTACTTTATGAGCCTAAAATAGTACTCCATTCGAACTTGAATCGCTAAGAAAATATCGAGTTCAAATGAACTCAAAAAATGAGTCAAACTCGACCTCAAACGAGCCAAGTCGAGTTGAGCTAACGAATAGTTCGATTGATTTAACCGCTCTACTCCTACGAGCCAAGTCGAGTTGAGCTAATGAATAATTCGATTGGTTTAACCGCTCTACTCCCATCCCAAATAATCTCCTCCAGTGTTTGTTCATTTCCAACTGTTCAACCATTATTTTCAACCCAACATACAAGAGGTTAGGGCGGAGAATCTAGCCATTCTTTTGACTGTACTTTCTGTCGCTGCTGCCCAGACTTCCCGCTTGTTAACCATTATTTGTTAATTCCCACTCGTTTTTGGGCTATGCCAATATAAAACTAGTGGTTACAATCCAAAAAATGAGTCTAGGGATGGCAACGAGGCGGGGTTGGGGCGGGGGACCCCTCCCCCGTCCCCCGCCCCGTTGCCTATTAGTTCCCCCCGTCCCCCGCCCCGTCCCCCGCCTCCAGCTCCCCCCGCCCCGCCCCGCCTTGCCCCGCTTCCCCCGCGGGGGCACCCGCGGGGTTAATAAAATTTTATTATATAATTTTATTATAATTAAATTTTAAATAAATAATCAAGTACTAAAATATCAACACATCACCAAATTATTATTCATTGTAATTTTACAATTGAAACTCATAAAAACAATCAAACAGAAGTTATTTGAATACAATCCAATATGATGAAATAAATATAACTAAAATAGTCAAATTTTCACTTTTAGTACAAATGCAATCACTAATTCATCATTGTGTTTGTGCTTTTTTTTGAGAAAAAAGTGTTATTCTATTAAGTGTAATTAGAAATTTAGTATAAATGTATTAGTAAATTTAGTATAACTAATTAATAAATTCTATTAGTAGACATGTATAATTATTCATATAATTGATAATATCAATTATATTACATAAACTAATATACATTATATAATACATCTAACTAATAATATCATTATCATAAGTTTATAACTAATTAACTTACATATAATATATAGTCATTTATATATATATATATATATATATATTTTTTTTTTTTTTTTTTTTTTTTTGCGGGTGGCCCCGTCCCCCGCCCCGTTTCTAAGCGGGGGGAAAAAATTCCCCCCACCCCCGCCCCCCCGCCCCGTGAGCCCCCCGCGGGGCGGGCACCCGCGGGCACCCGCCCCCATTGCCATCCCTAAATGAGTCGATGGCTATTTATGCCTATTAGAACAATCGCCACCAATTAGAAACACTGAGCAATGTTCTATGGCCGGTAATGGACAGTTAGCAATTGTCAATGGGGTTGACAAACGGGAAAATTGTTGGCAGTGAGCTCCAAAACTTGCCCCTTGTGAAGAACACCTTGCTTTGGTCAACACTTGAATCCATGAGAGTTTTCTAGAAATTGCCACAGAAGCCACATTTTTCGCCTGTTGGAACAGCGTAAAGAAGTTCGCGAGAAGTATTAGACATAGGTTGTATGGTTATCTTTTCTAGTGTGGTAGAGAGAACCTCGAGGCAGCAATTTGATGATCCCAAAAGCACATCTTGGAAACGCGTTGTGGAATTAGAGAGCCATGGGTTTGATGTTCGGGAAGCAGGAAAGGCTTCAAGACCAGATTGAGCAACTT
Organism: Coffea eugenioides; assembly: GCF_003713205.1. Lineage (NCBI taxonomy): Eukaryota > Viridiplantae > Streptophyta > Magnoliopsida > Gentianales > Rubiaceae > Coffea > Coffea eugenioides. Next base: position 31,005,120 of record NC_040036.1, on the reverse strand, counting down.
CATGGTGAAATCTAAAAGCAACAAACCTTAAGTAGTAGTCTAGATTTGACGAAGAGGAAGAGATTAACAAGCGACAATTTACTTGCAGTCAATTTCAGAGGACTACAAAGGAAAGATCTATGCGAAAAATAACGCATTCAGTTCTCAATCATATCTCACAAGCAACAATTTTGCTCTGTTAAATCACCAATGCTAACAAAACAAAGACGAGATGCGCACATGAAAAGCCACACACAAGGGACGTCCAAAGAGATGGCAAGGGCCAAAAAAAAAAAAATGGAGGAACCAAAAAAATTCTGAAAATTTCTATGGCATGAATTTACAACATAACTACCCTGAGGTTTATCACTATTGTAAGCATCACCCCTCGAGTTTAGAGATCAAATTCCTCTTGCCAATACAAGGGGATACAGGAAATTACTGCAGGGAGCATGTCAAACTAAAAGAGTAACAGAAATAGTTCCCTAGCATATTTCAATATTATATCTTGAATATGAAATTTATCATTAAGTGACACAAATAAACATTAACAAAGTTCTACCATCCATCCGAACACCTGACAAGTCTCACAATTTCAAACTCCAATAGCCTCTTCATTCATGAAGCAGCACTAGTAATATAACGCCTGAAGGTTGTAACCAGACAGAAATGCCAAAACCAGCTAACAACAAAAGTAACAGTCATCGATTGGGAAGTACTTCACTCTTTTTGCATTAGAAAGTGAAATCAAGCTAATGTTTGCTTATGTTAACATAAAGCTCTCAAACAAACGCAGCCAAGCAAATTTAGCATACATCCCAAGTCCAAACTAACATAATATTCTAGCTAATGAGACTCACTTATCCCACTTAAGGCATATACTACATGATAAAAGGGCAAAATAGAGGGTAACACAAGTTAAACCTCAGTAACCTTAAAAAATACATATCCAAAAACCAAAAGATACACCCACGCCATACTAGTGCTATCGGAATGTATGCTCTAGTGAAGGGTGTAATACATATATTTGAACCCAAGAATCTATCAGTAAAAGTTAGAAAAGCATTTTCGCTGAATGTGCTACAATTTCTCGAGAACTTTCTTGCAATTGCTCTGTTGATATTTTAGCAAACACAGAGGTACTAAGATTGTTTTCTGTGCAATCTTTCATTGGCTCTGCCAAAATAGAACCTACTGCAAATTGGAAAGTAACAAATTTCAAGATCCAGACCTTTACTCACGTAAATACCACCATAGTAACACCATTTGCATACAACTCCATAGTTGGGTAATTGGAGACTTTCATTGAACTCTAAAATTAGACAGAAGACATGGCTTAAGAGAGCACCCAAAGGGGAACAGTTAGCTGCTATCTGATGACTTAAAGTACTTCCCCGACTGAGCAAGACAATGACATGAGAGATACTGTACTCATATTAAAGATAAAACACAAACATGCATACAAAGACAACCACTACACGAACACTCGATGTGTACACTTGAAAATGTAGAGAAACACATAGACAAAGGAGCTGAGGTCGCACATTCCAATTCCCCATTATCATTAATCTAGAGTTCTTTAAGTCTGACGAGCATGACCTCTCTCTCCTCCTCCTCGTCCAAACCGGGAGGATCAAACACCTTAGCTTGAAAAGTCTTGATATCATCAGTTTCAGCCTCTCGAGCTTGGAAGGTAATGAGAAAGATTTCCCCATTACAAGAGTATGAAACTACCCTCTCAATACCTTGGAACTCGTATGGTACCCCCTGCAGCAATGCAACAACTCTTGTAAACTAGACTCTAAGATGCCCCACAAAATTCAGCAAGTAGACGGAACAAATTTAGAAGCAATTGGATAATTAACAAAAGAATTGGGAACAGCGAGAGGATGCCAGCAGCAAATAGATCAAACCTTGCTATCTCTGTTGTCACTGTTGAATTGGGCAACTGCCAACTGAGACATTTCAATAGCATCTGTTCGAAGTTGGCAAGGTTCCTTAAACTCGGGTCGAGGGACGTACACAGCTGCGAAACAAAGACCCGGATAAACATCCACGTCAAAACCCTGCCAGAAAACAAAAAAAAAAGAAAAAAGAGAAGAATATAAACCAATACAATCCATGACTATGGGATTCCAGGAAAAGAGAATATGACAGGAGAAACCACTAATAATTTAAACACTAACATCGCTCTCTTTTAGCTGCCTGATGTACTTGTGGATTAGGTCCAGATCCGCCAGCTTGTTAGTGGGATATTGGCGGAAACCAGCGTAAGGATCCTTGCGCCGAGCGCGTTGCATTTTTCTGTAATTCCTCATAATTTTCTTATGCCTGTTATCCTTCTTGAGACCCAGCACCTTTCGGCTGCTGCCACTCTCACCAACTGCTTTGGGTGGCGCTTCCGCCCCTGATTTCTCAGGTTTCCTGCGGTCGTCGCTCGTAGAAGAGATCGCCTTCTCACGTTTCCCACTGCGCCTGGTCATCTTGTTCCAGAAGCCACAAACCCTAATTTCTTGTACCCAGAACTACAAGGTGGATTTTGATCGACTTTGATGTCAAAACAAGCGTTCCTAAATCCTACGGAGCGATTAGACCTATCGACTCGGACTCTATCCTCTTGGTTTTTATACACACTAAAATCGAGAGATACGGGTCTAAAATGTATTGGGTCAGCTATTACCGGTTCAACCCATTTACACCGCCAACCTGATCGCTAGAAAATTCTCACCAGCAAATCGCTCGATTTGTCCCTTACTTTTAAATTAAACTAGCAGAAGAACTATACTCATGTAATTTATGGATTTTTTGTTTTGTATAATGAATGCAACGAAGGTGGTATAATTATTAAATATATAAAATAAATAGGGTATTAAATCTTTAGGGCTAATAAATGGAACTGCGGTATAATGTCATAATAAAAAAGAATGAAGGCATAATAATGGATAAGGAGTTTCATTAAAAAGGATGCAAATTTCATGTGTGTGGAGATTATTTTTTGGATAGAGATACTTATTAAATCATTTGTTGGAATGGGGTATAAAAATTGGATTAGTTATTTTGTAATATATATTTGGATTTATTAATGTGCGTCTTTGGTTATGCACATATGTATATTGTGTGGGTCAGAATAATTGGATATTTGATTTTTATTTAATTTCTAAATTTTGTTTGAAAAAATTATAGGGAAGGACTAAATTTGCACCCTTATATACTAAATCCACATTCTATCGACTTATTAGACGTTCATGTCTTTAGTTTTTACACATTATATAAAGACTTTTTTTATAGTATTTAATTAGTTGTTTACATAACAGAAAGAAGAATAGTATTATGTTTTCTTGCGTCGGGATACTCAGTTCGTGCTGCCGCATCAATAACTATTAATTAGTAACTACTTAAAAAAAACTTTGGGTAAAAAAAGAGAATAAAAGAAGGGGAAAAAGGGAAAAGGATACTCTATTATAACAATAACATTATTATAAAAAAGCAACAACCTTGTAAAAAAGAAAATACTGCAGTTTAAAACTAAAAAAGAAATCGGCATGTGTTTTTGTTTCCCTAGAAATACTTAATTTCTACAGCATTATTTTTCATTAATTAGCTACTAATAAAGAAAAAGGAAAGAAACAACGTAACAACACAATTTTATATTCTACTATAACAATAGTATTATTATTGTAAAAAAATAGCAACTTTGGGAAAAAACATTGTAAGTGAAGAAAAGGGAAAAATTTGCCATTGGATTCAAATTCAAGTTACCTAATTTATGTGACTTTACCAGTAAGTACTAAATAAAATAATATTCACCTTAAAAAAAGAAGAAAGAAACATCCGGATGGAAAAAAAAAAACAACTATCGTTAGTACAAAAAAAATGTAAGCATGGGATTTGAATTTAGGAAACTTAATTCCTGTAGCCTTATCAATAACTACTAATTAATAACAAATTTTAAAAAAAAATTGTTAGTTTTAAAAAAATCTTGGATAAAAAAGGGGAAAACAAAAAGAAGAAAGAAAGGGAAATGAAATTCTATTATAATAATAAAATTATTATAAAAAAAACAACAACCTTGGAAAAAAGAAAAGGCTGTCATTAAAAAAATCAGCATGCGTTGTTGTTTCCTTGAGAATACTTAATTTTTGCAGCGTTATTTATCATTAATTAACTACTAATAAAGAAAATATGAGGAAACAACATATCAGCACTATTCCATTATCTACTATAGTAATATTATTATTAGTATAAAGAAACAGAAACCCGAGGAAAATAACAAATTTTGTAAGTAAAAAAAGAAAGAAAAAAATTGGCATTGGATTCAAATTCAAGTTAGCTAATTTATGTGATATTACCAGTAAGTACTAAAAAAATAATAACCACTTAAAAAAAAGAAGAAAGAAACAATGTGATGGAAAGAAAACACCAAATATTGTTAGTACAAAAACAAAAACAAAAAAAAAAAGTAAGCATGGCATTTGAATTCTAGAGAGTTAATTCCAGCAGCCTTATCAATAACTACTAATTAATAACTATTTTTAAAAATTGTTAGCTAAAAAAAAAAAAGTAGACATGGGATTTGAATTCAGAATGTTAATTCCTACGGTTGGCTAAAAGAAAGGGAAAAAAGAATGAAAAAAGGAAAAGGAAATACAAAATTAGCAATCTTGGGGTAAAAATTAAGGATGATGTTAGAACCAAACCTTATATTATACTATTATAAAAATTATGGATGATGTTATCTAATAGTGTGATATATTGTTGAAACCAAAAACTTGATAATCCGAGAATCACACAATTCAGATGAAAATGATAGAACTCTCGTAGAAAACAAATACAACAAAGGAATAATCAAATAAGTAAAGAGACCAATCAATCTTTAAGCCATTATTGCTGCTCTCTATATATTCGTGTGAGCATGGTTTGTTTTACTTCTACTGTGAATGAGGAAGCCTTGGCCGCGGATGTGCAGGTGCTCGGAGCCTATTTCAAAAGATATATTTTGGATTTGTTGCCAGGCAGATTGTTTACCATTAAGATTCTAGCTCTTTTTCCTTTTGGTTTTACAATATTTTTTTTACCATTATTAAGTTCAAAAGGATTATATTTCTTTTTTCATTAGATTTTTTGGCAATTTTTTTAAATCTTTTTTGGATTGTTATTGGATCACATGTTTCTCGTGTATTCGTACATACACATAGTATGCATCAAGAGATAAGTGTTGGTAGCGGTATATCATAATACTTGCTTTCATATCATAGTTACTATTTCTGAATTAACATCAATTTGAATAACAAGTGTTCTTTAACCGAGCGAATTTAAAAAATTGAAGCAACTCAGGTTTTGTTAACCGCCTGTACCAGTGTGGATTTATCACCATCTTTGGTGCTTCTCTTTGTGCATCCTTCCATTGTCATGCTTGAAGGCTGGAAACAAAGGAAAAATGGAGGCTTTAGGCAGGGATCCTTTTTAAGAATTGAGAAAATAAAAGACCCACAAACGAAAGACAACTATAAATCACACTTAGCAACTATAATCTTCTCTATGTCACAATACAAGAGATTGAAAATTCCTGGTAAAAACTGATATCTTGCCAACTTCATAAAAATCATAAAGGCTTGCTGCCTAAAGAAAGGTCCTGTTTATCAAGTGATGCTAAAGCTAGCCAAAATCCTTTCAATTCAAAGAAATATGAAACAACATTAAAAAAATAAAATTAAAAAAAATCCAAGTTTAGAAACATTATCAGCTGACCAGCTCAGTTAGATTATAACAAAAGGTTTGATTAGATTCATGTCTAGGCATCTCAAAAAACTGATGGAATTTCAGAAAAAGGTTTAACAGTTAAAAGATTAAGAAGCATCCATTAATCAACCTAAAAGGTACATTAATACAATCCCATAATTTACTGCAAAAATAAATGTTAGAGCTCTCTTGGAGCACCTGAGAGTGACAAATATCAGCAAAAATCACTATTATGTTATCTTCAGAAAATGACATCAAAAATAGTCTCCAAATATCATAAATGTTCACCAGCATAGAAGTAGACTATTCTTGGATGAGTTATACTATAATATACATGTAAGACATAAGATGCAAGTATCTTAGGGAAGGAATTCCATTGACTTCTCAAGCATGCTACTCTTACTTATAGCAATCTGCTAATGCAAATATAGCTATTTTATTAGTTCCTTTTTTCTATACAGTTAGATAGAATCAATAATCAGAGACTCATGGCACTTAAAAACAGGAGTTGAAAACATATTTTTTAAGCTTGCACAGATTTTGCTTAATCAATTGCAAATTGCCAATGGCTTAAATGGATGTTCAAACATATAGGCATTAATGCAAGGCAAAAATTAAAACACTAAATAAATAGATCATTTACCATGGATTAATTCCCTTTACCTGCCTAAAACATCTCTTACAATTTTAGTCCATTCATTGCCAAATATCTTCCACGCCTGCATACGATTTCTAAATTTCAGATTATCACATCCAATAAGAAAAAGTTTGACCATCCGAACTAAAACAATCAGGTTGGTAAAATATGCTAGTCCTTGTAATTTAGCGAAAATTGACATAGGGTGAAAGCTATTGGTTAGCTTGTACATTTCAGATTCATGGAATATATAACTAAGTTTTACCAAGAGATTTACTGCATTTTGTACTACTAAACTGTACCACGAAAGCTAGCCAAAAGGTATGAAGAAGGGAAGGAAAAAGCTCCATTGACAATAAAAAACCTCTTGCATGGCAAGAAAGAAGAGAAGAAAAGCCATTTTGGTGAAAGGTGAGGTCTAAATAGCAAGATTTTCCTGCAATAACAAGTTGATTTTCAACTAAATTAATAACAAATATAGGGAGCACTAATTCTACTATAATTTATATTATATCCTCAAAATGTCATCCTATTAGATACACAAGCCAATCCCCTCAGAACAAAATTAGCAAAATTTTAATGAAGAACTCGTACTCTAGCAAAAGAAAAATGAAAGGCAAGATTTATGCAAAGACACGAGAAAAAGGCACTTAAAAACAATAATATAAAATAATGGAAATCCTTGATGACTTACAATGCTTTTGGTCATTTGTGGCTGAAAACCCAGCAACTAAGTACACACAGAACTATCAAAAACAGATCCAACATTTAATGGCATAGAGATGCAAAGCAAATAAAGAAAACAGGCATTCTCCTTAATGAATGTAAAAGGAAGCTCGTGAAAGAGCATCCAAGTAATGAATAACCAAGAAAATCACAATCAAAACTTGATTAAAGAATATAAAAAATCACAGTGCATCAAAGTAAACTTTTTATTAGTGAATGAAATAAAATATACCCTATCTTAGATTATTGCAGCAATGTTGAAGAGGAAAAAGCCCAACTATCTCCACCTGCAATCACAAAAAAAAAAAAAGGAAATTTTAGATGAGTAAAAGAGGAAGAAAACAATGAAGAGAAAATCAAATGTACAAAAAAAAGTTCACAATGCAAAAGCAGCAACTTTTGAACTATCGATTGAAGATAACGATCATGATGTTTGCAAAACATGACATAGAAACTATTAACCACCCAATTTCCAAATTGCAAGTATCTAGGTTCTTAACCTTCTCCATTGGAGAAATTTATCAAATAACACAGAATCATCCACAATATTAAAACAGTTCGGCAGATAAAACATTGAGAAATTTATTTGAATAATAAAAAATAATTGCACAGCATACAAATAGTTAGGTAAAAAATAGATTAAACAGATTGCACCAAATGCTCCAACATTGTAACTCATTAGATTCAGTTCCACCGCCCAGCTTAACATAAACTTTCACATTATCAACTAAATTTCAGAAACATCTAATTGAACTTGCTCCAATTAATAAAGTGAAAAATTCATGCTTTTAAAATTTCAATTGTCCTATTTCTTGTAACTACTACATCCAACCATCCAACCTAAGCAAAAATTTTCAGCTTTCAACGCCCAATTTGATGACATCAACAGTTTGTAATAAAGGAGACGTCTCTTTATAATTATTGTAGAAACAGCTATGGAAATTTGATTAAAACTTAAATCATAAAGAGGGGGAATGGAATAAGTAGGAGGTGTAGTAGTAAAAGTAAAGATTAAAAAAATCCCAAGTTTTGGAGTTTCGAAAAAAAAATAAGGGGACAACTCAAGGGCCAAAAACAGCACTGATATAAAGACAAAGTATTACCTCTTCATGTGCTAATTCCACTGTCAAAGTTTATGAGCAGGAGGGCAGAAACACCGAAATAGATTATGTGGATCACTGGCATGTCATTAATATAACACATCATAAAAAATGAAAGATAAAGTAATAACAAGGATTTCTTTTTACTTCTAGCCAAAGCAAATGGAAAACATTAGATGCAAAAATAAAAGAAACAAAATAAGGGTTTTCTAACCAAAAAAAATAAAAGAGAAATGTTCAATAACAATAAAATGGAACAACATAAGAAAATTTGAACAAAAACAACCGTATAACAGTCAGAAACTTGTGAATGGGAAACAGGAGATGAATCTGAGGAAGAAGATTACAATGGGGAATAGAGGTCTTCTAGAAGTGCAAAAAAATAAAAAAAAATTTAACACAAATCTGAGAGAAAAAAAAAGATTACCTTATGAGTCTTGCTGCCTGAGGAAGAGGAAGATGGCAAAGGAAAAGAGAAGGAGAGAGAATGACAAAAAAAGAGGAAGAAATAAAAAGAGAACCAGAAGAGACGGAGAGGGAAGTGAGAGATAAAAGCATATGGTTTCTGGCACACGGTTTCAGGTGGTTTGGAAACTAGAAGAGAACAAAACCGGCACAAGGAATCCAGGACCAACAAATCAACAATCACGGTGCATGTGATTTCCACACGAAGAAGGACGAAAGGCCAACAACAAATTTCACCACCCATTCCCATTTTATATATAAGTTCTTTATAGTACAACTAGGCTCGGTGCCCCGCGGGGTGCCCATTATTAACTGTCTTATACTAATGTAAGATTTATTTAATAATATAAATTTAGAGTATTTTATATGATAATGGAGTTGGAATAATAGATAGAAAAGTGATATATTGGATTGATTTATTTATAAATAGATATAGTAAAATTGATATGATTTGTATTGTGTTTTTTAAAATTAATATGATCTAAAGATTTGATGGATAATATTGGTTTCAAAATTTTTTTTTAATTTTAATTTAGTGATAAGTAAATATTATTTAAATTAATGGAACATATATATTAATTTTTTAAAGTTCATAGGATGGAAAATTAGGTGGAGAATTACATTGAGAGTGTTATAATTTATTGTACTTTGGGCATAGGTAGTTTATGTATTTTAGGATGATGATATTTTCATAATTTGGATAGCTAGGATAAGAAAGTGTGCATTGTTGCAGTGGAAAAGTCTATGGAAATGATATAAAAGAATAGAAAGTTTGTTAAAAAATAAATGGATAAGAGATATTTTTTTTGCCAAATTTGATATAGTTTGGGTGTTGTGTGATGAGATAAATTAATAATTTGGAATAATTTGATACTATATCTTGGTAAATTATGTGTTTATTCATTAAGTAGGTTTTTTCGATAAGTAAAGATGATATTGATTTAGTTATGAACGAATGTGATTGAAATATATGGAAGCTGTATTTTTTTAATTAATAGAATCTGAATAGGTAAAGGATAATATTAATTTTGAGAGCTGAGAGATTTTATATTAATAGTTTAGTAATAAATAGATATTATTGAAAGTAAGGTGATGTGTATAATTTTTTTTATAAGAATAGAAATGATTGCACATGAAACTTATAGAGTCTAATCATTGTAATTTATAGTAGAATTTTTAAATATTTATTGTTTGATGTTTATTTTCTTTTGTAGAAAATTGTTTGATGTTTATGCGATTTATTATATGGTACTCAAAGTTGTAGTGAATTTTGTATTAATATATATATATATGTATACGATATATTTTGTAATATGTGTGCATATATATATGTGCGCGTATGTGTTTAGTATTTTATTTAGGAGATATGATGGTTTAATTTTTTATCGTTTATATTTTTTTGGTTTTGTTTGTTTGTTATATTTTTATTATTTATTTATTTATTTATATATGTGTATATATGTGTGTGTGTGTATGTATATTTAATATTTTATTTGAGTTTGTATGATTGTTTAATATTGTTTTAGCGTGTCTATCTTTTCTAGTTTTGTTTGTTTGTTATATTTGTGGTGCTCCTATTTGTCTTGTGATTCATGTGTCAATACGATAATTTTTTTTTTAGTTGCATCATGTATATTTTTGCTATATATATAGGGGTGCGATTTTAAGTATTTGTGTATAAATTTCTGGCAGTTTGGTTATCTTTGTTATAGTTTTAGAGAAAAGTTTGTCTTTTTTATTTTGGTTTTCAGTGGTATATTTTTGAATTTTGAAAATTTTGAAATATTATCGAAGTAACATTTTTGAAATAGAGGGAAATTATCCTGTATTTTTTAAAACAATTAGTCGTATTAATGCAAGCAAATACAAAGCGGCACAATTGATTTATATTTATTAGATGCACACAAAATTTAATATTTGCATTACTTTTTTTGAAAATTAATAAGATTCCAAATTCTAAAGATAACACAATTTCGAAGAGTCCGTTATTTCATTGATATCGAAAATTAATAATGCTTGGTTGAATAGCATACATTAATAAATATCTATTTAATGATGAAGTAATTTATTTATTGATTAATCAATATCTTACTTTAAATCAATGAATAGCACATGGACTTATGTGCAAGGGAAATTTAAATTACAATTAGCTGACTCGAACAACACTCATTATCTGTTAATATGAAGTAGCATAGCGTAACACATAGAATTTGTATTGTTCTATATATATTAGATGCACACAGAATTTTTATCGATTCGCATATTTTTTTAGAAAATCAATATCTTTGTTAATATATATATTTTGGGGAAAGTTAATAAATATAAAAGAGCAGAGGGAATTATATTTTGAAGAAAGACACGTTAATACAAAGTTAGGAAATTGAGATTTTTGTGAGAATTATATTTTGAAAGGAAGTTATATGTTGAAGGAAGTTAATAAATGAAATCGATAAATTAATATTTTTGTTAATAAAGTCAGATAACAATTGCAGCAGTGGAAGATGCGCAAGAAAAAAAGGACAAAATCAATTGCAAAATAAGTTAGATAACAATTGCAGCAGTGGAAGATGCAAAAGAAACAAAAGGACAAAATTGGCCACAAAATTACAAAGAAACCAGGACAAGGGCACAATCGGAAGAAGGGAACAAAAGCAGAAATGAGGAAAAGCGCACTGGGAACCAAAGCCGTTGCATGGAGCCTGCCAAAGGACCAAAAAGGACGAAATGAGCCGCAAAATCACAGCGAAACCGGCACAATCAACTGTAGATGAAGCTTCCGCGCTTTATGTAGTTTAGCATACTGCAAAGTTAATTAACTTCACGTCTCTTAATTTAGATTTTCAATCACTTTTTTTTAGCCAAAATCAACTACCTAACTCACATGCGGTGATTTTTTTTTTCCACTAGAGGCAAAATGGTCACATTTTTTTGTAGTTAAACAAATTATCAAACCATATTTATTTTTATCACCAAACAAAATAAGATCTGACCTTTTTTAGACTAAAAAAAATAACCATATGTGGATTGCATGGTGAGTTCAAGTTAAAATAAAAAAGTAATCAAAAACTTATGTTGGAACTAAGTTTGGCTAACTTAAATTTTGTAAGAAACATAGAGTTAATGTTTTAAAAATAAAGGATCAAAAAATTCATTTCAAAGGTTTGAAACGATTTTTCCCGTTTTTTGTAAAGCAAATTGTGAATCTAAAGCATATGGATTTAATATTTAAAAAAAAAACTCCCAGAGTAGCGTATAGAAAAACATGTAAATAGGTGCTACTCGTGCAAAAATAGGTCATAGACTTGAAATTTGATACTGTCCGCCAATGCATGGAAGATATAGCAAATGACGGTTGAAATCCCAAATCATAATTCAACTGAAAATCTCAGCAATACCTTCCCCTTGTTTACGTTTTTAAATAGAATTAGCATACCAAAATTAATTTTTTTTTCTCATACCGTTTCCTATTTAGTACCCTTTTTTCTTTCTTTTTTACTCGAATGCTATATTACATATATACTAAAATACGATATATATATATTTTTTTGAAAATTCCAGACATAAGGTTTCTTGTAGTTTGTTTATTTGTTAATTTTCACTATTAAAAACTTATAAGAAAATTTCTCTATCTTGACAAAATCTCATATAGTTGGGATGTTATTATCCATATAAGGATTAGTTTGGAAGTTTAGGGTAGAAGAGAAAAGAGAAAAAAAAATTTATTTCATAAAGAAAAGAAAGGATGAGAGTCTAATGTTACTTTGGGAGTTTTGTGAAAGAAAGGATCTAAATCCAGACCCGTCCATGTAAATCCACACCCTATACATTTGTTAGATATTGATGCCCTTAACTTTTAAAATTTAAATAAATACTTTTTATAATAATATCTTTTCTAAAGAAAAAAATTCACACCCAGATCTTCATGTAAGTTTTATGTACAAATCCCTTTTTCTTGTTGATTTCATTTCAAAATTGATCTTTATCTGAAGTTGCTTTAACGTTGTTCCTCTTTCCTATTTAATTTAACGTTGTTCCTCTTTATTTTGTTAAACCTCTTTCTTTAAACACTAACACATAATCAAATGGTAAACATGAGTATGAAGTCAATATGAATGCATATTCCACCTTGACAATTGGTTAGATTTTGATATATGTAAACATTGCTATTGACATCATTATTAGTAATTGAAAAATTTTTGAAAGCTAGATTAAATTTTAAATTTTATATTAATGTTCTCACACACTTGTAAAATATTTGAAAATATTCCCCATTACAATGCAAACATTTGTTTTCATCTTTTTTCTATATATGTAAATGTATGTTTCTTAAAACTATAAAAAAAATATCAAATATATCTACAACTTAAAAGCTAAGGCCATTTTGGTCCAATAGATACATAGGGAGTGGATTTAGGATGAAGGGTTGTGGATTTAGCACCAACGTTGATATGATTTTGGACAAAAAAATCAACAAAATTTTGTTGAATAGCTTTGGAATGACAAACTGGTTACTGTAAGAAAGATTGATAAGTTTTCCAGCAAGTTTCCTTCGTTTTCAGCCCGAATTTGGATGGAACTTTATTTTTTTTTTTTCCCAAAACTATAGCACAAGTTTCATCTTTTCCAAATTTATTACTAGTATCCTCTATTTTCTGCCTTACTTAAAACTCACAGACAAGAAAAATGTTAGCTTTGCGTTCCATGTGCTTCTCTCTCTACCCCCCAAAATCTGAACTCCTAAACCAAGCCTAGGCTTCGATCCAAAGTTGAAAATCTCAAAAATGATAGGAAATTAGTAAGATAGGTATATTGATAATCAAAAAGAAAAACTACAAAGATTTTTTAATGTATTTTTTATTTTCTTTTCTAGTAGTAGGAGAATAACAAGACTTAAGAAGTTGATGGTTACGGAAATTTGAACCTAAAACTTTCGAAACTTGAGATCTCAAGACTCCAAAATAAATTGGATGATTTCTTCATCTTTGGCAACTTTTTTGATTTTAGTGATGATAACAATAACCTTACAAGTAGTAGTAGTGTTTTCAAATACTCAAATACAGACTGAATTGACCGATTCGGGCACTGGTCCAATTATATTAAAACCCAAAAATGGTAAAAAGTTGGTCAAAGCCGGTCAAGACCGCTGAACCGGACAAAAAAAACCACTTGAATCGGTTCAGTCAGATTTTTTAGTTTTAAGTGGGGGCCATTGGAGTTTTTTTTTTTTTTTTTAAAAAAAATTTATTTGGAATTCTGATTTTTGCTGTCTGTTGGGCTGTGCAAGCCCCAAAAGTACCCACTTTACGACTGATATACTTGCACAACCATGGCATCAAATATGGGGCTAAATAAATAAAAGAATATATAAAGTCCACGTTAACGAAGTATGGCTTCCATCAGTCCATTGCTGCAAATTGCTCAAGGGGGGGTGAAGCTCTCTCTGCCCGTAAGTTGGAGAACAAAATGCTATTTTTTAATCAGATAAAAAGCACAAAATTTGGCTCACAGAATCTACATACATGGGGCCTTTTGCCTCAGCTCTAAAATAGCTTCTGAGTTTCAGATACCTCCTTCTAAAATCCCCTAAGCCTCCTGCTAAACCTGACCCTCCGGAATTCAGGGTCTACAGGATATGCGAATCCAACCATAACAGTCTTGGCTACTTTGGCGAAACCTCTGAAGCCAAAACGTGGGCCATGAGAGTTTTTAATCAGAAAGCAATCACGTCCCTTGCTGTCTATCCCGTGACCGACTATCAACACACAGTGGTATGGAGCTCGCTCAAATTTAAGCCTCAGCCCCCTGTAGGTGCCCTTCAAAAAACAAAAAGAAAAGAAAAGTGAGTTACACGACGTCGTACATGTTAAAGATTTACAACATTTTTGAGCACATTTAACTTACAGGACCCCTGAACTTTTTGAAGTATTTTGGTGCCCTCATAATCCCCACAATGGGTTGACGTCGGAGAGCTCTGATGGCCTTTAATGGCTTCCTCCTAGAAATTGGAACATAGGATTTGATAAACATCTTCCGGCCCTGTTTCAAGAATAATTCTCAAGCTAAATAAATAAATGAATGTCAAAAGTCAAGACAAATCAGTCCATCTTCATAATTTTGCAGCTCATACTTGCCTACAAAGAGTGGATTACCAGAAAAAAGCATGACTACCCGATTATAAGGTGCTGAATGAAACTTCTATTCACACATGTGAGGGGGAAGAAAGAACACAATTAACTCTCAAAATCATCCAGCTAAGAGATGACAACGTACATGTAAACTGAATAGACACTTTCTTCGATTAAGGAGGACTTACACCAATTAACTAAGGAGGACTACAAATGACAAGTAAAATACCTGCATGTCCATATAGGAAGATATGCAGTCAATTGTTTCACTCTATAATTAGTTATTCACAATGGAAAACAGCACATATGGCCATTCGAAATATATTAACAAAAAAAAAAAAAAGAAGCCCAAACAAGTTGCAATTTGCAATAGGCAACGAACAAATTTAAATTAGCAGATCTAACCCGGTTCATGGCTTCCGGCGGAATGGTACGAACTTGTGCCTTCACTCCGGTGTAGGGATACACATTTTCTTCGAACACCCCGAACACTTTCATCATCGTAAAAGCGTGATGAATAGTTGTTGGTGGAAGCACTGCTCCCTCGTTGACGGGAATATCAGCCCTGTGTTCAATTCTATCGTGTAGGTGATCGACAAATTCTTGCGCGGATAAAGTAACCGACTCTCCGCCGTTGATGACATGGAGAGCGGAAGTGGCATCAGTAGTCCCAAAGGCAGCGCAAGCTCCTGAAAAACCCCAAAGAAAAAAAAAAACACATTAAAAGACTCGTAACATTTTTAGGATACTTTAATTTTAGTATAATTAGTATTGTAATAAAAATATACCAATGTTTCCTTGATTCCTAACTGGGCGGATCGCGTTCGGTAGAATGGTCAACCAGTTCTCTTCAAAGCCTTGAAGATAATTCAAGAACTCTTGGTCCAGCAAATTCTCCATATAACCCCGCAATCCTCAATCGAAGCCTGTACATCAGAAGTTACAGATTTGGACTCTTAACTCTGAGAAGGATATTTGACAATTAGACACGTCAACCATTTCATTTGGTCTCAAAGATTGCACAGGCTTACTTTTTGCATTATCTAAGTGTTCGTGAACCTTGTCTAGTTTTGCTCTAAGGTCCAGTATCAGCCCTTCCGCTTCATCAAGCAGTAACTCAAGCTCCTGAATCCTCCTTTGCTGATTCGACTAGACCCTTATACAAATCTTTTTAACGTTGACTTATTCAAAATCATAAACTTCTCCTACATCGATTAGACCCTTGAAATATATCTATTTCCATGATTTAATTTTTCATTTTTTTTTTATAGTTTCTCTGCCATTGATTCTGGTGACTCTTTCTTGCCTTCTTTGTATCTGCTTCACTCTGTTGTGTCTCATGGTAAAGCCTAATTCTTTGTCATGCTATTTTTAGTTTTATTCTACCATTTTCCTAAAATAATTTTCTGTATCTATCCTGAGTTCCACGTTCATTTGTATCCTAAATATACAGGCAAGCAAAGCAAGTTATGAACACCAGAGCATGATATCTAGAATTGAAGCCATAAATGCAGCCAAAAAAAAAAAAAAAACATGTCCGCCTATAAAATTCCTGGGCTCTGACTATTTTAGGAAGTTTTGACGGTTTTCTGGCAGAATCCCGAAAATCCATGATGTAAACATCTTAAAAAGGGCAAAAATCTTCAACAAGCAGAGGACTTTAGATGGGACGAACAAGAGAAATACAAGATTAAGAATCAGATTTTTCTTCTAAAAATGCAAGCCCAGGTCTTAAGAATGAACAACAAAGAAACATCAATATTAATACAGTATTATACAGTACGTGGCGCTACACTACTATCACATTGTGGCTCTGTGCTAATGCATACGCAGAGAAAAGAATTTACCGTCAAGCAAGCGAACGAAGATGAACTATCAAAAATGGCAACGCTTCCTCTATTCTGCGATAAAAGGAAAGAAATTTATGAAAGGGGGAGTAAGCAAAGCTGCGGTTTTTGTCGGATTATTTCAGCATTTTTTCCGCAACCAAAGCATGCTAGTAGACTTGGTGTCTCTATTGAGAACAGAGAGTAAGAAATATGAAAACAGAGAGTAAGAAAAGGTGAGGCTTTTTTATCTGGGATTATATAAAGATTTTGTCCGCAAAAAATTTGATGACTTTATTTACAAGAAAGGCGAAAAGGGAAGGAAGGGACGTTAGAGTTACTACCCAGTGAGAGTGTGCTCTGGCGTGGTTTGCTGTTAGTCTGTTAGCAGCAGCTCTGCCCCTTACCCCCGACTGTCATGCTATGGAATACATTTTTGTTTTTTGGTCATTTCCTTGGGTGTTGTTTCTGGATAGGATTTTTTGCAGCAGGTTAAAGGGAATGCTTGGCTGTTGGTACAACTTACCTGCAGACGAGAGAGTGGAGTGGCGAAAAGTCGAAAACTGAAAAAGCTGAGCCAAGGTTCCAGCTATGCAGGTTTGTTGTTGGAGCGGTGAATTGTGAATACTGATCAGAAGAAAGTGGAGTGGAGAGCACTGATGGATATGACATGATGTGTGTTTAATGTTGTGAAGAAGCGGAGATATAATGGGATGATCAATTTTGAGTTTGTTAATGCAAACTGGGTAGTGTTATATTAATTCAAGGGGCGGTTTGGTGACATTTCCAGTTACATATATATATATGCTACGGAAGAAAATTTCTGGTAAAGATTGGGGAATTAAATTGAAGATTTACAGGTTGAGGTATTAAAGAATTTGAGTTCAAATTTCACCTGTTGGTTTTTATCTCTCACTATTTGTGAATTAGCACTTTCTTCCGTAGTGATCTTTGCTTTCCACTGATAGAATTTGAAAGGACTCACCATACTTAATTTCGCAGCTTGGATTGGGGGTCTTCTTCTTCTTCTTTTTTTTCCCCACTTCAATCCATGGTTTCTTTTCTTGACCCTACGGTGCTCCATGATTCTACTTGAGGCACTTCTCTTTGCTTTATTTTTCCTTTGTTTCTTTTCTCTTTTTTATTTTTAAATAATGCTACAAAAATTTGCAATCAATTACTTTTTTTGCATGGAATCACGGTGACCCTAATGTTAAAAAGATGCTGCTTAGTATTTTGTGCAAGTTACATAATTTGGTTGATTTGGTACCATTTAGCATTAATTTTTTTTTATTCTTAATTAGAAATAGTAAAAAGCAACATGTATCGGTGTGGCAAATTGGAAAAGAAAAACCAAAATATGAACTTTTTTAATAAGTAAATCAGCAAATTCTTTATACTCCTCAAATAAATATGGCAAAAAAAAACCTTTCTTCAACTAGTTAATGTGATAAACCCCTCGTCTCTGTTCCATCTCTCGCCACTCTCAATTTTCCAGCCATTTCTCCAGAAGCAACTGAACACAATCTCATCCCACCTGTATATTTTCTGCAGCTCCAAAATCCATCCTCAAAACTCTCACAAGACTCAATTTTAACGGCCTTAAACCCCTTAAAACCCCTTTCAAATTCACTTTCCATTCACCCCAAACAACCAGAAAGCAGCAGCCCACAAGACTAATTGCTGTTGCTGAAGAAGAAACTGAAACAGCCTCAGTTGCCACAGCTGCAGACCTTTCTTCTGAGGCTGCAAGAAGGCTTTATGTTGGGAATATTCCTCGGACTGTCACCAATGACGAGCATGAAAAGATTCTTGAAGAACATGGTGGTGTTGAGAATGCTGAGGTACTTCAGGAATTCAAGAATTTAAGTTTTTACAAATCAATTTCCATCGTGGCTGAATTAAGCTTTGTCGAGATTTAAGGTGTTTATTAGCAGTTGGTTATGTTGGAAAATGTAGCTTTAATTCTGCGATGGTGGAAGAAATGGGTCTTATATGATCTAAAATAGCAAATTATGGGTCTTTCGTTGGTTCAATAATGGTGGGATTTGAACTGTTTGTGGTTTAATTTTGTTGTATTGTAGGTTTAGTTCTGAGCTGAAGAGAGAAATTTGTAGGGGCCAAGGAAGTTGTTATGCATGCTAGTTGATTCGGTGATTGGTTTTATTTCCACCATTGTTGTCAATTTTATTCATAATTAAATAAATATATTCTTTCAAAATAATTATTTGCGGAAATTGATTTTTCTGTTTGCTTCAAGCATGGCACTCTTCTTTACCTCCACCAACTCTTTCGAAGCTTAAAATTGCATTTTCTTAGTGAATCAATACCAAATGCGAAAATTTAAAAACGGCCACAAAACTAGTTGTGGCTCTTCTTCTCCTTCAAATCAATCCTTTCACAAAATTTTGAACCATAAACCTGCCTTAACTTATTGCTCCAGTCAAGATGTCCTGTATTTCCTCAACCCCTAAATTGTGCGTATGGTCCCCAAACCATACAGTATCTTTTCCGTTGTGATCATATACACAATCCGATGCTCTAGATATTCCTGGCATTTTATCAATTTCAAGGCCGAGAAGAAAACAGGGAATTTAGGACCCAGACTATCCCACAAGATTTCAGGACAAACAAAATTGATATTGAATTAGTGCTACTGTATATCTCTGGGAAATAGTCCAACATCTTTGAGCGCAGCAAGAGATTTTACATGCTTCAAAGCATCCTGCAATAATAGATGTTGTGGTAGTTCTACTATCCCATAGGTCTTGTTTGAGTTTTGGTTTCTCTCTGTAAACTCTTCAGAATGCATTGGATCTATATTAGCCTAAGATGCCCCACCAGGAAGCCTACACATCAAGACTTGTGAGGTTTATGGTCCGTAAGGTCAACAAGAAAGTTGTAGAATTTGCAGTCACATGTTTTTAGGTGCAATAGAGTTTGATAAGAAGCTACTGAATTAATTCCATACTTTTCCCCCTATTGACAGGTGATGTATGACAAGTGGTTTGGAAGGAGCCGGCAATTTGCATTTGTGACAATGAAGACTGTTGAGGATGCAAATGCAGCTCTTGAAAAGCTAAATGAAACAGTAAGATTTGCTTTTAGATGTTATCTATGCAAGTATAATAAGTTTTTCGAGTTCCAAAATTCCAAGCACGTTAATTCCTATGAATGTTCTGTTAATTAGATTATACTCATTTGATATTCTTTACTCTGCAGGAGACTGGTGGGCCTAAAATCAAAGTAAATATTACTGAAAAGCCGTTGCAAACTTTGGATTTATCTCTTCTTCAAGCCGAAGAGTCCCAGTTCATTGACAGTCCACACAAAGTTTATGTGGGTAATCTTGCAAAGGATGTAACCACAGATAAATTAAAAAACTTATTTGCTGAGAAGGGTAAGGTACTTAGTGCTAAAGTATCACAGGTTCCAGGGACTTCTAAGTCCAGTGGTTATGGATTTGTTACATTCTCTTCAGAAGAGGAAGTTGGAAGCCGCCATTTCATCTTCCATTCTCTTCAGAAGAGGAAGTAGAAGTCGCCATTTCATCTCTGAATAATGAGGTAAACTATTTGTCTTAGTTAAGAGCATATGGATCTTGGGATATGGTCAGAATTCCACCATTTCACCCTAATAAGTAGAACTATTCCTAGATGTAATGCACTAATCTGAAATGGTATCACACTTTCATCCAGTTCTTTCATTAGATTTTTGTTAGTGTCCTTAGACCTATACTGTGTCAATTACATTACTATGTCACCCATTGTGTCATTAGCACTGTGCTATTGAACTGGACTAGCCCACTCCCTCGTCTTTCCAGTAGTGAACCACAAATGTTTTGATAGCACTGGAATTTTGTGTTACAGACATGCCATGCCTCTTATCTTCTTATAAAAAATATGGATATTCTGTTTTAGTGACTAATTAAGGTGATTCTTTAAGTAACACTGCAGCACATGAGTAATTTCCTGAAGCATCATGTTTGTGCTTCATGCGTAATCCTTCTCTTTGCATCTTTTGGCTCGTCTTTTGTTTAACATGCACATGATATAGTATAACAGATTTCGTGTTTATAGGACCATGTGAAGCTGTTGACTTAATTCGTGGATGACTTAACACCTAGAAGTAGAAGACAGTAAGGAATGAAACTAGCCATCAGTCCAGTGCTGTTGGCTACAGTATTGGGGCTCAAGCCCATGGAGAAAGAGTAGGGACTTGATAGCTCATTGACGTAGATGATGGTAATTTTTGTTGGTAAGTTGATGAGAATTTCTTTTGTTGTTGCAGTTCTCATCCTTCGGTTGCAGAGGATAATACAGTAGTGATTGCAGATCCTTCTCCCAGCAACCAGGGAGGATTGAATGAAAAACCTGGCAGAGATAGTACCATTCAGGAGCACCCAGATATTGAAATCATGCGTGATGCTGTACATGACTTTCCAATGGAAGACGCTCCTATATGGCCAGATCAAGGCTATGACGTGGAACCTGACAGAGTGTTGGAGGAGCAGATCATGAAACATATTGAAGCCAGCAGTCCAGTTGTTGAGGAAATATTGGTTTCTGGAGATCCTTCTATACCATTACCTCAAGCTGAAGAACCACAATCTGTTGCTTCAGAGAAGGCCCATGAAAATTTTAATCTAGGCATTCCTTTTGGTGAGTGCACCCTTTAGATAACACATTTAATTTACAGAATAGGACGTAATGTTCAATTCAGCCTATTTAATGCACGTTCTTTTTTTTATAGGGTATGCATCACCTGGACTAGCAATTGGATCAACACCTCCAGTTGAGCAGCCAAGAGCTAAGCAGAGACAAAAGGAGGGGATTTTTATGACGAACAAACTGTACTGACTAACAAGTATGGTTGATCTTTTTACCCACAGGGTACTTATGTAGTCTGCTACTGTTTTTCACATATAGCATGGTGACATTTCAGGTCTTAAGACTCCAGTGATTTGCTAAGGTAAAAAAAGGAATTTTCATTCTTCTAATTTGGACATGTGGAAGTCACAGACGAGATTGAAAAAGGACACAATCTTTCTTGAGCCTTTAATAACCGGTAATCCATTTGGAAAATGTTTTTCCTTCAACCATTAATTCCTGTGTGCAAGTAAATTAATTGAAAATTGAAATTTGTAGGATTATCTGCCAACCTGGTTAGCATTTACAAGAAAGAAGTTATTTCTTCGAAATGTCATTTAGTTGGCTCAGGGGAACCTCATCTCCAAACTAGAGAGCACAAACACTGACACCTGGAGGTGACAACGAAATGGAAATTGAAAATCTTCGCAACTATGAAGGTCCTTCCGGTGGCAATGTGATGTTCAATATCTTGCCTTCCCCTAATAGATTTGTTTCTTCTCTTATGACGTCCATGGCTTCTCCAATCAAAAGAGACGAATCCACTCCGGCCTCTACAAATTTTGGTTCAGAGCAGGATTGGTTAGAAACACCTATTGGCACTGATGTACTGACTACCCCAGATTTAGCAGCATCTAGTGAACTCTTTGGATCTGATGTGGAAACTCCAGCAACTCTTTTAGGCAGGGCGCTAGAAGTGGAGAATACTGTTCTTTCTGACATCCATGAGATGTTAAATTCTGGCAGGGTATGCTATCTACCCATTCATCTTCGTGATTGTAAATTTTTATTGTAACATTCCTCCCATTTTTTGATTGAGTGGCATTGCAAGTCTTTTTATATTCCATACCTTGTGTCCAGTTATTCTCAAATGTGGTTGTGTTTTTCCCTTTTTCATCTTTCCTTATTTATGATATCACTTCCACATTTCATTTCTCATGTTGTTAGCTTCTATTGTGAATATTCCATGCCAACCAAACATGATAGTATCATGTTCAAAGTTTGAAACTGATACTACTACTAGAGAAAATGGGTAGTGTAGCTTTGATTGTTTGCAAAATCAGCTATGCATATTGCTGAGGTTTCATCTAACTGGCCTTGTACACTCATTGCAGGACTTGAGCTTCCTAGAACAAGATGAAAAAATTACGTGGTGGTAAGCTGAAAATTTTCCCTCTTCTTGTGAACTTGTGATGCTAGTATCTAGTAGTTTTAAGAATCGTGTTATTTGCACTGCTATTCCTTCTGGAAACCTTTTTTTTTTCATTGATATTTTCCTTGTGGTCATTTGTACATTGCTTTGAAGGTGACTTCGAAACTCATAAAGGAAAATTTTCTGAGCTAATTGTGCCTGGCTGACGTTCATCCACAGGTAACAAATTTGGCAATCCTTCTGACTATAGGGTTAATGTAGAATTATTCAGATGCATCCTTGTAAGTTCAATTTCTTCCTCATCATTTTTTTTCTTTTTTTTCCCTTTTAATTATAAATTTTGGCTGTTCAGAGCCAGTTGATTATATTCACTATGCTTCGAATTATTTTACTAAAGTTCATTTTCATGGGTTTGAATACTTAAAATTGTGATACAAGGTTTCAAACTGCATGAGGTGAACAAATTGAATGAATTTTAAAATTCAACCAGATTAGCTTTTTTATTGCAATATTGAAGTAAAATCATTTGACTCTTCTATGTTAGAATTAGAATGATGGTTAAGGATGATCGGAGTACCTTTTATGATGTGTTGATTTTGGTGCATCAGTATACAGTTGTGTTTCATGAAGGCCTATGACTATTAGTGGATTCGGATTTAGGTCAGAGGCACACAGGAAGAACCTTTTTCTTTTCTACTCTCCACTCTTTTTTGTCTACTGTTGATGATATTGCATATTGACCATTTCTTTGCGCTGTACCAACATTTGAAAATTTAAGTTTACTGGTTACGATTTAATTGGTGCAACTAATGTTCCTTAATTTGCAGTAAACAATTGGACACCACTGCTGTATAACGTTTCAGTCCAGGTCATTAACTGTGCTCCCACCCATCCTCCCTCCTAGCAAGAAAAGATACGAAAAAGAGAAGCAATGAGTACACTGGTTGCTGCCAACATCATTTTAGACTTAAAATAGGTAGGCATCAGTAATTGTAAACAATCGCCACCTTGTTTCTCCAGTTTGTTTTCTATGTCATTCCGTGCATAAATTGAATAAACTCTCTGTAGATTTGTCCTGAAATTTTGTGGTTGTCTGAGTGTATACATGCACCTGTCTGATGTGGTCGGTGAATCTAGTTCCAAGTTTCAATGCTATGTAGAGTTGAAGAAGCAAGTCCAGCATTATTAGGATTATTAAATTTTCATCAGAATTTGTCATAATCTTTAAACTCATCCAGTAAGTAAAGTCCTTGTCCTTTTGTAAAGTCGTTGCCTTCTAGAAACTAAGATAGGGAAGTTCAGATGGCTGAGGTTTTCTCAATCGTGATTGCTGAACAGTCTTGAACTGACAGTACAACTTCTGCCAATTTTGCATTCTATCCTTCCACCATCTTGTAATTAGTTGATAGTTAAAGGCATAAAGCTACTTGGAATCTTGGATTTGTCTTCATGAGGCTGAGCCAATTGGAACTAGCACTCAGAAAGTAGTGATGGTGATATATACTTGATATTGCGTTCAAATATGTGGAGTTTGCAAAGAAGTCTTTTTTTTTAGTGGGATTGCCTCCATATATCTGGCATGCCATTTTGGTGGTCGAACTCTTGTATCAAACTCTTGCTGGCATTGTCTTCCTGTTCATTGCACCTTTGCCTGAATTGATTTTCAGCACCACCTTTTTGTTGATTGTGATAGAGAACAACTAACAAAGCTGGGCTTCTTTGTACGACAGATATTGGATTGTCTCAAGCTGATGAAGCACATTCCTGTGAACTTAATGAAGAGTTTGATACATCTTGGCATGCAGCAGATGTGCAGAGGAAATGAGATGCAATCGGTTGAGTACTGCCAGTCCGAGGGTGAGGATGGTTGCCGCAACTTGGCATCTGAAGGAGAGCTTGTATGGGCTGCTTGGCTTGCAACATTTTATGGCTCTACTATTCTAAGATATTAGCTTCTTGCCTTTGCTGTGTATATTGTCAATAAGTTTTGTCCGAGGGATGACTGCTCGTTATTAGGACAAATTTTTGTATATATAGTTAATTATGAGAAATTGTGTCTGGTATGGGAAATCCTGTGACGGCTTCCAAAATTTCAGAAATTCAGATTCTGGCAATTACACAGCCAACCTCCTTTGATTACCTCATATTTTACCCCTTGAAGTTGTAGGATTCCAATCTGAGATGTTACTTTTAATTTTCTCGAGTCGTAAAGAGCTTATGTTTTATTTGAATGATTTAATGGCTAAATGGTTCTGTTGGGTCATTAAAATCATTTAGTTTTTTCATGTTTGGTGTTTTAGTTCTGTAAGGTCGGCCAACTCGGACGTCACATTTTGTTTTAGTTCTTTTCATCTTTTGGTTATGTTAATGTTCCTACTCAATCAGATCAGAGAATGGAGACCACAACAATTTCTGATCCACTTTCACTTTTCTGGCTCAAGGGGCACAGCTTGAAAGCTCAAATAGTCTGAATCCTGGGAGCAGTCTACAAGATAGGTTGCTTGCTCTTGTTTTACCAATCTTTATTGCTTTGAGTATATTGCTTTGAGTACGTAGATTACTAACGTAAAATTGGATGCAGCCGGACGGAGTATCTGGCACTGCCTCAATATTAAGAAAGACCCTACTGCAATAGATTAGCTACACTCTTCAGTTGAAACAAATTCCTTGCTGGTGGCATTGGGCCTGCGTAAATTGAATACAGGTCCTCTGCATGTCTGCAGTATATTACATAGACAACCTGCAATTGCACTTGAGCTCTGAATCAAATAATTCCACTGAATTTCACTTCCATTGTTCCTATTTAGATATTATGGTATGCATAGCCCAATTGAATTAATCTTCCACAAAGATTGATAAAAACCTTATTTTATCAGTATTAATCTTGCTGAAGCTAAAGATTAAGTGTTGATCCCAGGCTGTCACTTTAGAGTACAGTAGATTATTGATTTTGGAACATCTGCAAGAGATTGCATAAAGCCTATCTCCCATCAAACTATCATACTTTAGAAAACTATAAGATTTAAGTTGCAGCAACTAAGGCATCAATTTTTTGTTCAATATGAGCCTCGTGATCTTCAAGACGACCTTTGATTGCATCATTTTCCCAACGGACTAGCGTAGGAACTCCTCTAAGCTTGAATGTTGAGTTCACCCTCCAGGGATGCTGAGGATTTCTCCAAGTTGGTCTATCTCCAACGTAAGCTCTCAAAAGGGCTATGTCATCTGATGACACTTCCAGCTTCTTGTATATCACGGGCTCAGCTCTCACACAATCTGCGAAAAGAAGAAAGAATTAGTATGTACTAATGAAATACAGAAGACCGCAAGATGGATTAAAGCGTAAAGGTAACTGATAAATAGGTGGTTTATTTTTCTTTATCCCTGGCACTCAAAAGTATTCCAAAAAAGAACGGAAATAGGCCAAACTAAAGCATCTAGAAATAAGCTTTCCATACATAAATTCAAGAGAAGGCACATATGCCAACCAACAAGAGAATTGTTAGAATACTTCAGGAGTGCAGAAAATGATTGAGACCCCCAACCCCTAACCTACTTGTGCGCAGAGAAAATACCAATTGAATTCAAGGAGGAAATGAGAAGAGGCGAAAAGGCGGTTGCAAGGGAGCAAGACCAATACAGCAATAGACTTTAGTGATTTTGCTAAGAACAAATCAGCTTACTGATTTCTGAAATTCAAAAGGAACGTGTAAACATCAATACCGTACATTAGTGAATACACCCATAGATTATATTGTATGCATTTCTGGCAAATAGATTACTTGGACAAACATGATAGCGTATAACACCCAAGGAATCTGCTAACAACCTAAACGGATGGAACATGTTACATAAAAGGTATCCAAACAAATGTGGGAAGGTTTTAGTATGCCAACAAATGTGGACCAAAACTGTTGGTAAGTGAATGAAGCCGGAAACTTCAATGAGACAGTAATATAATGGATGAAATCTTGGAGTTTGATCTTAGTCAATGTCCCCCCATTCATAGATTCCTATTCAGGCTGAATCTACTCCATGAAGTAGGGCTATACCTTCAAAAAATTATAACCAAGAAGGCAGTGATGAAACTCATTAATTTTCCCAGGCTAGGCTTAGACTCATCAATAGACTGATGAAGATTTTTTCTAGCAGCATTTCATTGTCTTACCAATCCTTAAGTGGAAAAGTTGAGTTAAATCAACATAGCTGCTAGACAGCCCTCCAACTAAAACGGCACTAAGCCAAGCAGTTCAGAAAAAGGAGCAAGCATCCAAGCAGTATTAACAGACAGCAACAGATTTTGATATTTCAGTTGCTAAATCATCAGGAACCAACTTAAGATTACTACATAAGAGATACAGTAAATAACTAGGCATTTTGATAGTGAAGAAACCATGTTGAATCAAGTCAGATGCTGCTTTCAAAGCAATGCACTTCAGGTCTATACAGTTTCAAATCCACAATTAGTTTCTAAAACTCCAAAAGCTACCTCATTTTGGGATTTTAGTTTCCATTTAGCAATTTGCTAGAATTGGACTATAGAGAAAGGTCATATCACAAGTCACAACTGCACTATATTTATCCCTAAAGAAAATCAAATCAATTCCAAAGCACCCAAACTAGATCATCCCTTTCCCTCACTTGCAACAATTGACTGATTTTCTACAAATTGCACCACTACATAAAACTACCCTCCGAAATACTTCTCAAACTTAAAAAGAATTGGAAACGAAGAAAAGAATAGAAAAAGGAATACATGCAAACAAAAAAAAAGCCAAAACTGCAAAATTAGACAACGTAATAAACCATAAGCACGAAAGACCAAATAATTTTGACATGTGAAGAAAAGAAGAGATTTTCTTGGGGTTTGTATTTCAATTTTACCAGGGCACCAGGAAAGAGAGGTGGCAGGGTCTTTATCAGCCAAGAAAAGGATGAGATTGGCTTTGTAATTTGGGGCTTCTGCTTTGAACTTGTCAAACACCACATCAAAATTTGATAAGGTGGCATCCAACACCTTCATTGGCATTTTTTTTTCTCCCAATTGTCAATTGCTTTCCCCAAAAGCCTTCACTGTGTGTTGTGTGTGTGATTTTAAGGATTTTTGAGAATCCTAAGGATGATTGATATTTATGAGGCCATATTTCCACATTTATGCAACTTTATTTGTTTCCCTTGCCAGCAAAGTTCCGTGCCAACCCTCAATTTAGTCTGCTGTGTTTCACTCTTTTTATTCTCCCGTTTTCCAGGAAATTACTTTTAGTTTTTGTTAGTGCTGCAAACGAATGAACCGTTCGCGAATACGAGTTCGTTCAATATCGAACTCGAGTTGAGTTCAAACTAATCAAGTCGAATTCGAACTAAAAAATATTAAACTCATTGCGCTCGATTATATATATTTTTTATTTTAATAATAAAATTACATATATATTCCTAATATTTTATTATTTATTAAGAAAAATTAGTATTTTATTTATTTTTCAAAATAAAATAATTATTTTTAAACCTCGAACTTAATATTTTGAACTCATTGAACTCGAGCTCGAGTTCGAGATTCATAAAATTAATTGGAGGTTTAGTTCTTGTATAAGTTTCATTTTAATTTTAGACAATTTTGTTAAACCACTACCAAGGAAATTTTTGATTTTTATTGCTATTTTTAGGAGTTTTTACAGAAAAATATATTGTAACAATTTGATATATGTGAAATAAAAAGATGATTAAAAAATATGTTTAGAAAACGTAAAAATTTTTCTACAAAAAATTATAATCCAGAATGTTGCATGGCATAAGATTATGTTGGAGTAAAAGAATCTAATCCTACCTAGAAGAACGAATCTAATACAAACGGTAGAGTGTTATGAATATGGATTTCTCAAGAGCAAATCGATAATCACTAATCAATGACAAGATCAACTAACAGCTTTAATCAGTCTATTTTTCTGTGCTGGGGCACAAATAGATTTATGAAATGCTTTACACAAATTTATTTATTTGCGTCATAAACATATTTTTCAATCATTTTTTTATATGAGTAAATCTTATATGCACTGACAGTATATAGATTCATGACATGTGTACAAAAATTAAATTTTAAATTCAAATTTTGTATAGTTGTCATTCATCCAATGTTGACAGTGTATATACTCTATCACTGTAGGAAAGATTAAATTCAATATTTGCATAATAAACTCCTTATGAAGAAAAGGTTGTTTCGATTCGATTATCGACCAAATACTACTGTGAATAAACATATCACTATGTTTAATCAGTTAGTAGCAGACCTGTTAAATTTAGCTGTGAAATTTGAAGATGAAGATTTGGCTTTGATGTTATTATCATCCCTTCCTGATGAATTTGAACATTTGGAGACTACGTTATTTCATGGAAAGAAAAATGTGTCTTTAGATGCTATATGTTCTATTTTGTATAGTCATAAATTGAGAAAATAGGATAAAATAAAAAATAAAGTAGCTACAGCAGATGAAGCGTTAGTGGTAAGAGGTCGTCAGCAAAACCAATCAAAGGGGAGAAGAGGAAGGTCCAAATCGAAAAATAGAGTTGCTAAAGACGAGTGTGCTTTCTGTCATGAGAAAGGGCACTAGAAGAAAAACTGTCCAAAGTTGAAGAAGAAAGGAAAAACTCCTCAAGGCGTAAATGTTGCTGAGTGCAAAAGTGACGCGGAATCAGATTTCTCTTTGGCTGTATCACCTTCAACATCCCATCCAGATGAGTGGATTTTGGATTCAAGTTGTACCTACTATATGTCTCCCATGCGAGAGTGATTTTTTAAATTTGAAGAACTTGATGGTGGAGTTGTTTACATGAAAAATGACAATCCATGTAAAACAATTGGGATAGATTTAATCAAACTGCGTAATCATGATGGATCTACCAGAATCTTGAAGGATGTTCGGTACGTGCCGAATTTTAAGAAGAATCTTATTTCTTTGAGGGTCTTAGAGTCAAAAGGCCTGATTGTGATGATACGAGATGGAATTCTTAAAACAATTTCGAGAGCACTTGTGATGTTGAAAGGTGTGAGAAAGCATAATTTGTATTACTACCAACGTAGTACAGTTGTTGGGACAGCAGCAGCAACAACATCTTCCAGTAGCAAGAAGGATGCGGAGGCAACAAAGTTGTGGTAGAGGCAACAAAGTTGTGGCACATGCAATTGGGACATGCTGGTGAAAAATTCTTGCAAAATCTTACCAAGCAAGAATTGTTGAAAGGTACGAAAGTTTATAAATTAGAATATTATAAGCATTGTGTTATGAAAAAACATAGAAGAGTGAAATTTGGCACTGGCATCCATAATACCAAGGGTATTTTGGATTATGTGCATTCAAATGTGTGGAGACCTGCCAAGATTTCATCCCTTGAAGGTAGGTACTATTTTGTCACTTTTGTTGATGAGTTTTTCAGAAGAATTTGGGTGTTTACAATGAAGAATAAGGATGATGTGTTAGGAATTTTTCTTAAATGGAAAGCTCAGGTTGAAAACCAGATGGGAAGAAAGATCAAGGTTTTTCGAACAAATAATGGTGGAGAATACAAGAGTGATCCCTTCCAGGAGATATGCCAAGAGTGTGGCATAGTTCGACACTTCACAGTTAGAAAAATATCGCAGCAGAATGGGGTGTAAGAGCATATGAACAAGACACTAGTGGAGAAAGTTCGTTGTATGCTATCTAATGTTGGATTAGGTAGAAAGTTTTGGGCTGAAACTGTGACATACGCTCAACATCTAGTCAATCGCACTTGCGATCATTTGTAATAGGTGGCAAGACCCCGTTAGAGGTATGGTCTGAAAAATCTGCAACAGACTATGATTCTTTGCATATTTTTGGTTCGACTGCATATTATCATGTAAATGAATCAAAGTTTGATCCACGTGCAAAGAAATCTCTCTTTATGGACTTTAACATTAGAGTTAAGGGATACCATTTGTGTTGTCTAGAAGTAAAGAAGACTATTATCAGTAGGGATGGTACCTTTGATGAATCTGCCACGTTGAATAAGGTAGCACAAGATGGGACCAGTGGTACTCCAAAGCAGGTGGAGTGTACGCCGAAGCAGGTGGAGTTTGAGCAGATAATGGTGAGCCCAACAAACAGCACCATTAGTGACTCTCTCATGGCAAAAGAGAAGTCAGATGAAAAAGAGATTTCAACTCAAGAACCTCAACAACAGCAAGAGTCAATTGCCGTCAATGGGTCAAGACGAGAAATTCAAAAATCTGCTCGTTTTGCTGACATAGTGGTCTATGCACTTCTAGTTGTTGATGTTCCATCCACTTTTTCTGAAGCAATTCGAAGTACAGAAAATGATATTTGCGCAAGCTACGAGATGAGTCATACATCTACTTACTCTTGTATATTGATAGCGTCTAAGAGCCAAGTTGAAATTGACAAATTGAAGGCTCAGTTGAGTAAAGAGTTTGAAATGAAGGATTTGGGAGAAATCAAGAAAATTCTTGGCATGGAGATAAGTAGGGATAGAATGAAAGGCAAGCTTTGTCTCACACAAAAGCAGTATTTGGAGAAGGTACTACAACGGTTTGGTATGAATGTAGATCCAAAACCTGTAAACACTCCGCTTGCTCCTCATTTGAAACTTAGCAACCTATTATCTCCAAAGACGGATGAAAAGCCAGCATACATGGCAAAAGTCCCATATGCTAATGCAGTTGATAGTTTGATGTATACAATGGTGTGTACAAGACCCGACATTTCACAAGCAGTTAGTGTGGTAAGTAGGTTCATGCATGATCCGAATAAGGGTCATTGGCAAGTTGTGAAATGGATTCTATGGTATATCCAAGATACTGTATATATTGAATTAATATTTGAGTAGGATAAATAATTTGGTCAATGTGTAGTTGAATATCGTGATTCTGACTATGCAGGTGATTTGGATAAGTGACGTTCTACAACTGGCTACCTGTTCACGTTTGCCAAGGCGACAGTTAGTTGAAAATCTACTTTGCAGTCAACAGTGGCTTTATCTACAATAGAGATAGAGTATATGGCGATTATCGAAACTTTGAAGGAGGCAATTTAACTTCAAGGGTTGCTTGAAAACTTGAGAGTTGGTCAAAAATACATTGACGTGTATTGTGATAATCAGAGTGCTATTTACTTAGTGAAAAACCAGGTCTTGTACGCAAGACCGAAGCATTTTGATATTCGCTATCATTTCATGTGGAAAATTCTTGAAGAAGAGGAGATTTTTTTTCAAAAGATTTGGACTAGGGAGAATCCTACAGATATGCTGACCAAGGTGGTTACAAGATCTAAGTTTGAACATTATTTAGACTTGGTCACCATCCTGCACATTTGTGTTGGCGCTTGAGGGCGTAAATTTGAAAGTACCGCAAAGCCCGTTTGTTATTTTGTTTGAGTGAGAAGGTTTGTATTTATGGTAGGACTAAAAATTATGTCAAGGTGGAGATTTATTGACTTTTTGACATAAGTTTCTGTCTCACATTGATGGGATAGGTCTTGGAAGAAGTGTTTGAGAGTTATAAATTAACACTCTCCTCTCCCAATTGAAGAATACAAAAAATTTTGTATTCTTTCTTCTCCCAAATTAATAAGAGCAGGTTGCCTAGGCAGTGGTCGGAGATTAGGCACTTTTGGTCGAAATCCGTTATCAATTTCGAGTGTGTTCTTTTCTTATCTCTTTTATTACGCATTTATTTGGTAGTTGTAATTTTTGAGTGAAAAATTAATCGGTTTCCCCGACATCTTTGCAAAAATTTTACTCAAAAAATATATTTAATGAGAAAGAACTTAATTACCTTTTTAATCCCACATATATCAAAGGGTCATAATGCATTTTTCTATATATATATATAAATTCAAAAAATAGCAATCCAAACGAGACTTAAAATTGAAGAGTTTAGAGAAATTTTTTGTATTTTGTTTTGGGATACATACAAAATGCTATTTCTGCTCATACCTACCTACAAATAGTGAGGATTACCAGAAAATGCATAACTAACTGATTTTTAAGGTGCTACACAGAATCGAACTTTTACTCGTCTATATGAGGGGAAAAAATTGGATAGTACTTCACAAACAAACATACTTGATTTATTTTGTATGTCAACCAGCAAGAATAGTACAAACGAGAACAGAGTAAATGCAAATCCATGACAAAGTCACATCTCCTCCATCTTGTTAACCAAAAGCCAATCAAGTCAATAATAATAACAATAATAATAATCTTCAGGCTGAGTGCAAATAGCATACATCATAACCGCATTAAATGGACTCGTAAAAAATCTTCAGGTTGACTACAAATAGCATACATCCTAACCACATTCTAATGATTGAGACTCGGTTCTAAACAATCAAGATAGAAAAACCATTACTAAGGACAAGTAAAACGCTTAAAACAGCCAAAACTTCAAAAATATACACATACTGAACCTGGTTGTATTGGAAGATACAATAATTTCACCCTCATAGTCAAAACGATGCACTTGAAATATTTATCACGTCTAATAGGGGCTGCTTTTACATAAATCCCCAGGGCTGAAGTAAAGACAAAAAACCAATTAAAAACACAAAATAACTCTCTCAAAATCTTCCAGCTGAGGGAAGACAACATACTATATGTGAATTGTATTCCATCAATGAGGGTGGAACAGACCTCTAATTTTCTGGATATTCTCTAAACAATATGCGAAGCGGAGCACATACTCATGATTCATACGCATTAAACCTACATGCACTGAGCCTTTCCTCAATACTTATGTATATTTAAAAATATAATAGTAATCCCAAAACTCAATCATACCAATTAAAAGGCAAAAACATCAAGATATCCATATAAAAAGTGCTGAACCCAGTTGCATTTGAAAATATACATACATGATCCGCAAGTCAATAGTTTCACTAAGACATAGGCATTTAAATTAAATATTAAAAAAAATCTCACACAAGTTGTATTACGTATCAAACAAATTGAAACAATTAAATCTAACCCGATCCATAGCTTTAGGTGGAATGATAGGATTTTTTGTTTTCACTCCCGTGTATGGATAGACACTTTTTTTGAAAACACCAAATTTTTGCATCATTTTAAAGGCGTGATGCACAGATGTTGGTGAAATCCTTGTTCGCTCATCGACGGAAATATCAGGCCTGTGTTGGATTCTAGCGTGAAGGTGATCGATAAATTCTTGTGAGAATAAGGTAATTGGCTCTCCACTTTTAATGACATGAAGAGCGGAAGTGGCATCAGTCGTCCCAAATGTAGCGCAAGGCCCTAGAAACTCCAAAAAAAATACATACACACACACATTAAAAAACTCTTAAACATTTTAAGAGACTTTAATTTTATTATCTTTAGTATTGTTACAAAATATACCAATTTTCCCTTGGTTCCTAAATGGATGGATTGCGTCTGGTAGAACGGTCAACCAATTCTTCTCAAACCCCTTAACATATTTTAAATATTATTTATCTAACAGATTCTCCATATGTCCAATGCGTAAGACATATATACATTAAAGCTGCATACTCAGGATTAATGCAAATTAAAGCTGCATGCACTAAGCCTTTGCTCAATACTTGTGCATATTTAAAAATATAATAGTAATCCCGAAAATCAATTATACCAATTAAAAGAGAAAAATACCTAAACATCCATATAAAAAGTGATGAACCCAGTTACATTTAAAGATATACATACATGATCTGCAAGTCAATGGTTTCACTAAAACATACACATTTAAATAAAATATAAAAAAAATTCCCACACAAATTGTATTACGCATCAAACAAACTGAAACAAGTAATCCATAGTTTAAGGTGGAATGATAGAATTTTTCACTTTCACTCACGTGTATGGATAGAGACTCTTTTCAAAAACTCCAAATTTTTGCATCATTTTAAAGGCATGATGCACAGATGTTGGTGAAAACCCTGTCCTCTCATTGACAGGAATATCCCGCCTGTGTTGGATTCTAGCGTGAAGGTGATCGATAAATTCCTGTTCGGATAAGGTAACTAGCTCTCCACCGTTGATGACATGAAGAGCAGAAGTGGCATCGATCGTCCCAAATGCAGCGCAACCTCCTAGAAACCAAAAAAAATAACACATACACATATTAAAAAGCTCTTAAACACTTTCAGGGGATTTTAATTTTAGTATCTTTAGTATTTGCAACTGAACGGATTGCGTCGGGTAGAACGGTCAACTAATTCACCTCAAACCCTTTAAGATATTTTACGAACTCTTCATACAGCAGATTCTCCACATATCCGTTGCGTAAGATACATACACATTAAGATACTCAGGATTCATGCACTTTAAAGCTGCACGTACTGAGCCTTTGCTCAATACTTGTATGTATTTAAAAGAATAATAGTAATCCCGTGACTCAGTTATACCAATGAAAAGGGAAAAATACCTATACATTTATCCAGGAAGTGCTGAACCCTGTTGCATTTGAAGATATACATACATGATCCGCAAGTCAATAGTTTTACTAAGGCATTTAAATAAAATATAAAAAAAATCTCAGACAAGCTGTATTACGCATCAAACAAACTAAAACAAATAAACATAACCCGATCTATAGTTTCAGGTGGAATGATAGGATTTTTCGCTTTCACTCCCATGTATGGATAAACAATTTTTTTGAAAACTCCAAATTTTTGCATCATTTAAAAGGCGTGATACACAGATATTGGTGAAAACCCTGTCCTCTCATCGACAGGAATATCCGACCTGTGTTGGATTCTAGCGTGAAGGTGATTGATAAATTTCTGTGCGGATAAGGTAACTAGCTCTCCACCGTTGATGTCATGAAGAACGGAAGTGGCATCAGTCGTCCCAAATACAACGCAAACTCCTAGAAACCAAAAAAAAAGCACACACACACACATTAAAAAACTCTTAAACATATTTAGGAGACTTTAATTTTAGTATCTTTGGTATTGTTACAACTGGACGGATTGCGTCTGGTAGAACGGTCAACTAATTCTCCTCAAACCCTTTAAAATATTTTATAAACTTTTCATCCAGCAGATTCTCCATATGTTCGATGCGTAAGATACATACACATTAAAGTTGCAAACTCAAGATTCATACACATTAAAACTGCATGCACTGAGCTTTTGCTTAATGCTTGTGTATATTTAAAAATGCAATCATAATCCCGAGACTCAGTTATACCAATTAAAAAAAATACCTAGATATCCATATAGAAAGTGTTGAACCGAGTTGCATTTGAAGATATACATGCATGATCCGCAAGTCAATTATTTCACTAAGATATAGGCATTTAAATAAAATATAAAAAAATCCCACACAAGTTGTTTTACGCATCCAACAAACTGAAACAAGTAAACCTAACCCGATCCATAGTTTCAGGTGAAATGATAAGATTTTGCGCTTTCACTGCCATATATGGATGGACACTTTTTTCGAAAACTTCAAATTTTTGCATCATTTTAAAGGCGTGATGCACGGATGTTGGTGAAAGCCCTTTCCTCTCATCGACAAGAATATCCGGCCTGTGTTGAATTCTAGCGTGAAGGTGGTCCATAAATTACTGTGCGGAAAGGTAACTGGCTCCCCACCGTTGATGTCATAAAGAGCGGAAGTGGTATCAATCGTCCCAAATGCAGCGCAAGCTCTTAGAAACCCAAAAAACAAAAAACACACAAACATTAAAAAACTCTTAAACACTTTTAGAAGATTTTAATTTTAGCATCTTTGGTATTATTACAAAAACATACCAATTTTTCCTTGGTTCCTAACTGGACGGATTGCGTCTGGTAGAATAGTCAACCAATTCTTCTCAAACCCTTTAAGATATTTTAAGAATTCTTCATCCAACAGATTCTCCATATATCTGATGCGTAGGATACATACACATTAAAGCTGCATACTCAAGATTAATGCAGATTAAAGCTGCATGCACTGAGCCTTTGTTCAATACTTGTGTATATTTAAAAAAAATAGTAATTTTGAGACTCAGTTATACCAATTAAAAGGAAAAAACTCCTAGACATCCATATAGGAAGTGCTGAATCCAGTTGCATTTGAAGATATACATACTTGATCCGCAAGTCAATAGTTTCAATAAGACATACGCATTTAAATAAAATATTTAAAAAAACTCATACAAGTTGTATTACGCATCAAACAAACTGAAACAAGTAAACCTAACCCGATTCATAGTTTCAGGTGGAATGATAGGATTTTTTGCTTTCACTCCCATGCATGGATAGACACTTTTTTTCTAAAACTCTACAATTTTTACATCATTTTAAATACGCAATGCACAGATATCGGTGAAAGCCCTGTCCTCTCATCGACAGGAATATCCGGCCTGCGTTGGATTCTAGCGTGAAGGTGGTCGATAAATTCCTGCGCGGATAAGGTAGCTAACTCTCCACCGTTGATGTCATGAAAAGCGGAAGTGACATCAATTGTCCCAAATGCAGCAAAAGCTCCTAGAAACCACAAAAAAAACACACACACACATATTAAAAAACTCTTAAATACTTTTAAGAGATTTTAATTTTAGTATCTTTTGCATTGGTACAAAACATACCAATTTTTCCTTGGTTCCTAACAGGACCGATTGCGTTTGGTAGAACGGTCAACCAATTCTCCTCAAACCCTTTAAAATATTTTAAGAATTATTCAATCAACAGATTCTACATATGTCTGATGCATAAGATACATAAACATTAAAGTTGCATGCTCGGGATTCATGCACATTAAAACTGCATGCACTGAGCCTTTACTCAATACTTGTGTATATTTAAAAATCTAATAGTAATTTTGAGACTCAGTTATACCAATTAAAAGGAAAAAATACCTAAACATCCATAGAGGAAGTGCTGAGCCCAGTTGCATCTAAAGATGTACATACATGATCCGCAAGTCAATAGTTTTACCAAAACATACGCATTTAAAAAAAAGAGGAAAAAAATCCCACACAAATTGTATTACGCATAAAAAAAACTGAAACAATTAAACCTAACCCGATCCATAGCTTCAGGTGGATTGATAGGATTTTTCGCTTTCACTCCCGTGTATGGATAGACACTTTTTTCGAAAATTATAAATTTTTGCATAATTTTAAAGGCGTGATGCATAGATGTTGGTGAAAGCCCTGTCCTTTTATTGACGGAAATATCAGGCCTGTGTTGGATTATAGCGTAAAGGTGGTCGATAAATTCTTGTGTAGATAATGTAATTGACTCTCCACCGTTGATGACATGAAGAGCGGAAATGGCATCAGTCGTCCCAAATCAGCGTCAGTTCCAAGAAATCCAAAAAAAGAACACACACACTAACACTTATTAAAAAATTTTTAAACACTTTTATGAGACTTTAATTTTAGTATCTTTAGTATTGTTACAAATGGACGGATTGCGTCTGGTAGAACAGTCAATTAATTCTCCTCAAACCCTTTAAGATATTTTATGAACTTTTCATTCAACAAATTCTCCATATGTCCGATGTG
Organism: Coffea eugenioides; assembly: GCF_003713205.1. Lineage (NCBI taxonomy): Eukaryota > Viridiplantae > Streptophyta > Magnoliopsida > Gentianales > Rubiaceae > Coffea > Coffea eugenioides. Next base: position 30,967,000 of record NC_040036.1, on the reverse strand, counting down.
TAAAATACATACACATTAAAGCTATATACTCAGAATTCATATATATTAAAGTTGCATGCACTGAACCTTTGTTCAATACTTGTGTATATTTAAAAATATAATAGTAATCTCGAGACTCAGTTATACGAATGAAAAGGAAAAATTACCTAGACATCCATATAGGAATTACTGAACCCAGTTGCTTTTGAAGATTTACATACATGATCCGCAAGTTAATAGTTTCAATAAGACATACGCATTGAAATAAAATATAAAAAAAACCCACATAAGTTGTTTTATGCTTCAAACAAACTGAAACAAGTAAACCTAACCCGATCTATAGTTTCAGGTGGAATGATAGAATTTTTTGCTTTCATTCCCGTGTATGGATAGACACTTTTTTCAAAAACTTCAAATTTTTGCATCATTTTAAAGACGCAATGCACAGTTGTAGGTGAAAGCCCTGTCCTCTCATCGACGGGAATATCCGGCTTGTGTTAGCATGAAGGTGGTCGATAAATTTCTTTGCGGATAAGGTAAGTGACTCTCCACCATTGATGTCATGAAGAGCGAAAGTGGCATCAATCGTCCCAAATTCAGCGCAAGTTCCTAAAAATCCAAAAAACAAAAACACACACACACATTAAAAAACTCTTAAACTCTTTTATGAGACTTTAATTTTAGTATCTTTGGTATTGTGACAAACAAATACTAATTTTTCCTTGATTCCTAACTGGACAGATTGCGTCTGGCAGAATGGTCAACCAATTCTTCTCAAACCCTTTAAGATATTTTAAGAATTCTTCACCCAACAGATTCTCCATATGTCCGATGCGTAAGATATATACACATTAAAGTTGCATGCTCTAGATTCATGCACATTAAAACAGCATGCACTGAGCCTTTGCTCAATACTTATGTATATTTAAAAATATAATAGTAATCTCGGGACTTAATTATACCAATTAAAAGGAAAAAATACCTAGACATCCATATAGGAAGTGCTGAATCCAATTGTATTTGAAGATATACATACGTGATCTGTAATTCAATAGTTTCACTAAGACATAGGCATTTAATTAAAATATGAAAAAAATCCCACACAAGTTGTATTACGCATCAAACAAACTGAAACAAGTAAACCTAACCAGATCCATAGCTTCAGATCAAATGATAGGATTTTTTGCTTTCACTCCCGTGTGTGGATAGACACTTTTTTCGAAAACTTCAAATTTTTGTATCATTTTAAAGGCGTGATACACAAATATTGGTGAAATCCCTGTTCTCTTATCGACGAAAATATCTGGCCTGCGTTGGATTCTAGCGTGAAGGTAGTCAATAAATTCGTGTACAGATAAGGTAATTGGCTCTCCACCATTGATGACATGAAGAGTGAAAGTGGCATCAGTCGCCCCAAATGCAGCGCCAGCTCCTAGAAATCCAAAAAAAACACACACACTCACACATATTAAAAAACTCTTAAACACTTTTAGAAGACTTTAATTTTAGTATCTTTAGTATTGTTACAACTGGATGGATTGCGTCGGGTAGAACAATCAACTAATTCATCTCAAACCCTTTAAGATATTTTATAAACTCTTCATACAGCAGATTCTCCATATGTCCGATGCGTAAGATACATACATATTAAAACTATGTACTCAGGATTCATACACATTAAAATTGCATGCACTGAGCCTTTGCTCAATACTTGTGTATATTTAAAAATATAATAGTAATCTCGAGACCCAGTTATACCAATGGAAAGGAAAAAATGCCTAGACATCCATATAGGAAGTGTTGAACCCAATTGCATTTGAAGATATACATACATGATCCGCAAGTCAATAGTTTCAATAAGACATAGGCATTTAAATAAAATATTAAAAAAATCCCACACAAGTTGGATTACGCATCAAACAAACCGAAACAAGTAAACCTAACCCTATCCATAGTTTCAGGTGGAATGATAGGATTTTTCGCTTTCACTCCCGTGTATGGATAGACACTTTTTTCAAAAATTTCAAATTTTGGCATTATTTTAAAGGCGTGATGCACAGATGTTGGTGAAAGTCCTGACCTCT